>NW_004949119.1:1711628-1720016 GCF_000317375.1 Microtus ochrogaster
CTCTGTAGACCAGGCTGGTCTCGAACTCACAGAGATCCGCCAGCCTCTGCCTCCCGAGTGCTGGGATTAAAGGCGTGCGCCACCATCGCCCAGCTACTTCTTTTAGTTTTTAGAAAGCAAGAAGGGACAGGCATGGTGGCACATGCCCTTAGTCCCAAAACACAGAAGGCAGAAGCAGACAGATCTCTGTGAGTTCAAGGCCAGCCTAGTCTACAGAGCAACTTCCAAGACAGTCAGGACTACAGAGAAACCCTGTCTCGGGGAGGTGGGGGGTGGGGGGAGTTTAAAAGAAGGAAGGAAAAAAAATAAGAAAGGAAGAAGACAGTGGAAAGTAAGTTGGTTCTGAAAATCTTGACAGTCAGTTTCTACCCCCTCTCTAGAACTCTGATTTCCCCCAGCCCTAGCCCTATACCCTAAGTTCTTTCACTACAATTGGAATCAACTAAATCTAAACATCTTTACAATCAGAAGTGGTAGCTTTAAAAACAAAACAAAAAGACAAAAAGGACAAAGAGGTACACACATATAATCCCTTCAGAGGCCCAAGCAAGATGGTGGGACCATGTAAAAGTTCTCTATAGTTAATGAATCAGTATGCTAGATTTAGATCTTCATCGTCTGGAATCTCAGCGCTCCGGGCTTCAGTCTTCTGCATCTTAGCTGATAGAGAACTGACAATGAAACGTAATCAGGAGGACTTGGCTTTAATGCACACTTAACTAAGAGAGTAGGGAAAGGACGAAGAGAACAAGGTCTCTCTTTCAGGAGCAATATAAACTTGAATTGCATGCCTGTAATCTCAGCACTTGGGAAGAGAATCACAACAACTGTGAGGCCAACTTGATCTACAAAGTGAGCTCTAGGTCAGGCAATGCTAAGAGTGATGAGATCTGATCTCAAAGAAGGGTTAAAAAGGCTAAGGAAGCCAGGCAGTGGTGGTGCATACTTTTAATCCCAACAGGTGGATCTCTATGAGTTCAAGGCCAGCCTGGTCTACAAGAGCTAGATCCAGGACAGGCTCCAAAACCACAGAGAAACCCTGTCTTGAAAAACCAAAAAATAAAAAAAGAATAAAAAGGCAATGGAAATGGCTCAGCTGATAAACTGTTTGCCTTACAAGCATGAAGACCCGAGTTACACTCTCAAAGCACACATGAAAAAAGGCCAGATATTGAAGTATTCATTTGTAATCCTAGCACTAGGGAGGCAGAGAAAGGTGTGTCCTTGGGGTTAACTAGTCAACCAGATTAGCCTACTTAACGAACTCCAGACTAAAGAAAATACACCCTTGGGGATGAGGTGGGGTGGACAACATCTAAGCTGTCCTGTGGCCTCCACATGCACTCACCTGTACCTGCACACATACAAACATAAACACACAGAGCATAATATAAACCTTGATAAAACTTGAGTTCAAAATTAAAAAAATAGACTATCCAAATACAGAAACAGTTAAGCGGAATTGAAATTTTAAAGCTCTTTTTTAAATATTTTATTTTTACTTTTAATTTTTCAAGATAGGGTTTCTCTGCCCTGGCTATCCTGGAACTCATTCTATAGACCAGACTGGCCTTGAATTCAGAGATCTGCCCCTCCGCTTCCTGAATGCTAGAATTAAAGCTATGAGCCACAACATTAAGTTTTAAAGCGCATCTTGAAATAAACACAGCAAATAACTTGGGAAACAGAAGACAAAATTGTCCTGAATCAAAGTATGAAAAGAGCTAAGAAAACCCAGCTAGTCCAAGGGTACTGGCTCCTAGACTGCATACTGTTACTAGCAGAACCTATATAAAGAAGATACCTCAAGCTGTTGAACTCCTATTTTTTTTTTTGGTTTTTCATGAACTCCTATTTTGAAGACTAGACTCAAGGCACAAAGTAATAATATAAACTAATTTGGTTTTGTGGTTTAATAATATAAACTAATTAGTCAAAATAAGGCAGTTGGGGAAATTTACATCTATATACAGATGCGATTTGGGAATGAGTTGTCATGGGATCAAAATAAATCATGATTGGGTTTAGTGATATTTTAGTTGTTTTAATAAACAAAGCATTCCTGAAGATCAAGGGTAAACCTAAACCACTAGAGGCCAGGCAGTGATGTCACCCACCTTTAATCCCAGGATTTGAGAGACAGAGGCAGATGGCTTTCTGTGAACTCAGAGCCACCCTGGCTACACAAGATCAATGCAGAAACACATCCAGGTGGCAGTGGCTCACACTTGTAATCTCAGTACTAGGGAGTCACACTCCTTCAATCCCAGCACTAGAGGGGAATATAAGATGGGAGGAGACCGAGGCTCAGGACTCAGTCTGCAGTTGCCCAGCTTTGGTAGAGGTAAGACTTCTCTAGTGGCTTAGCTGTTTTGTTTTTCTGATCTTCAGCTTGAGCCCCAATATCTGTCTCTGGGTTTTTATTATTCATGTACAATTGGGTGTGATGGTACATAGCTACCACCCCAGTTATGTGGGAGGCTAAGGCAGGATGATATGAGTTCAAGGCCTGTCTGGGCAACAAAGGGAGAATCCCATTTGGAAAACAACTCAAACCCCAGAACCAAAACTGAAAACAAAACTAGCACATATGGCTAGGAATATAAAAATATAGCGCAGAGTTTCCCTGCTGTTTTACTATTTTTTTCATACAAGACTTTGACAGGAATAGATTCCTATTATTAAAAATATTTAACTTTACATTTTTAAGAGAGAGAGAGAGAGAGAGAGAGAGAGAGAGAGAGAGAGAGAGAGAGAGAGAGCGAGCACGCTATAGCTCAGAGAGCCTGCCAGGCATATGCAAGCATTTCATTAAAAACATTACACCCCTTCTTGTTCTCTCATTCTCTCAGTGTTGAAGGAGCTGTGGGCAGGCCTGCTTTTCATCCCACCCAGCTCCCGCATGGCTAGCTTAGCCCTGGAAATAACAACAAACTGTATTCTTTTAAACACTGCTTGGCCCATTAGCTCTAGCCTCTTACGGGCTAACTCTCACATCTTGATTAACCCATTTCTAATAATCTGTGTACCACCACGAGGTGGTGGCTTAACAGGAAGGATCTTAACCTGCGTCCATCTTGGAGAGGAGAGCTAGAGCGTCTCCCTCACCGCCCTTCTTCCCAGCATTCTGTTCGTCTACTCCGCCTATCTAAGCTGTTGTCCTATCAGGCCAAGGCAGTTTCTTTACTAACCAATGAAAATCTCACAAAGACAGATGACCCTCCTCCATCATCTCAGTTAGGACCTGTGTTACTTACACATTTCAGAGATGTTGAAAGGAACCATTTTCCCTGAGTAATGCACTATTTTTAATCATCAAGCTTTACACTTTTTTAATTTTATGTGTTACAGTTATTTTGCCTGCATATATGTCAGTGTACCTCATGTGGTCCTGTGCCTGTAGAAGTCAGAAGAAGACATCAGATACCTTGATACTGAAGTTGCAGATGATTTTGAGCTACCATGTGGTGACTGGGAAGCAAACTCAGGTCGTCTAGAAGAGTAGCCAGTACTTTTAACAACTAAGACATCTCTCTGGCCCCTAACCTTCAGGTTTTTAATGGTTGTACCTAGAAGTACTGCTATCTCTAATCAATAAACTTGTCCATTCATAACTTAACTCTCTCTCTCTCTCTCTCTCTCTCTCTCTCTCTGTAATGTGTAGCCCAGGCTGACCTCGAACTCGTGATCCTCCTGCCTCTGCCTCCTTCAGCAAATCCTACTGGCGTGTGCCACCACAACAGGCTAACTTAACTCTCATTACAGTAGTTGAACCAAAATAAAATCAAATATTGCTAAACAGTAGATTAGAGATCTCTAAGTGTGGATCTTGCTTTTTGCCTTTTCTCTCTCTGCCCATTACCTACCTACAGCCTAATTCTCACAATTACCCTGATTCTGCAGTTCATCCAGGTCCATGTATCGGCTGGGATGAGGGTTAAACCCTTTAGCAGCCTCTAATTCCTTCTCCCGCTTTTTTCGAAGCTCCTGTTCCTGGGCCCGCCTGGCCACTTCTTCCTGTAGTTCATCCAGCTCACTTTTAGAGGTGAGCTCCCCACCTGAGATACAAGCAAAGACGATAAATTACAACATTTCCACAATCGAGCTGAATTATCTGTTGGACTTATAGTGGTATAGCCTTTGGAATTCTGGCTTTCCAGCTCATACTTTGGACAGTGCTTTCCTTATCGAATTCAGAGAGTTATGGGACATGAATAACAATGATGTTAACAACAACATACAAATTTTCAATATTCTATTAACAGTAACAGCATAATTCCTAACACTTCTTAAGCATTTCAATATACTAAGAACAGCTTTAAAAGCATTTTACATATATTATTTCATTTAAATCTCTCAAGTGATAAGGTATACAGCCATGTTAGGAAAAGAGAAAACTAGGACACAGAAAGGTAGCACAGATGGCAGATGTTAGAGCTGACTTCAAGTCAAGTAGGTTAAATTCAGCTGGGGCTGGAGGCCCAGGTCCATGATCCCAGCTATTCCAAAGGGGGATGGAGAAGAATAACTAGTCCGAGGCCTACGTGGCTTATAGAATAAGTTCAAAGCCAGCCTAGAGAACTTAGTGAGACCGTGTCTCAACAAGTATCTGGTCATGGTACTAATACCTATAATACTATACTTGGGAAGCTGTAACAGAGGAACTGCCATGAATTCAATGCCAGCTAAAGTTATATATTAAGTTTCAGGCCAGTACAGATTATATAGAAAGAACCTATCTCAGAAAACAAAACAGCAACAAAAAGCTGGGGTATAGCTCAGTAGCAAAGCACTTGTCTAACATGCTAACATGTATGACCTCCAAACTCCTGGGTACTAAAAAAATAAAATAAAAAGTAGTCATTTTTCATTTTTTCCTCTGTTAATTTCCACCACTTTTTAAAAATCAGTTTGTAAATTATCCATGGTAAAAACTCACATTTAAAGAGTTCACTGATGACCTCTACATAGATTGGGAATAATAGACATGATAAATCAAGGAAAAGTGTAGGGGATAGAATAGGATGTACAGTGTGTTTTCATTTTTAACAGTGAGGCTTAAATGTATGTACATAAACACCTATGTATTTACATAAGCATATATACCACAGAGTTAGCACCGGTTCCTTCAGTTTTAGGAGGTAAAAGGTAGGCTATTGAATTGTTGGACCCAATTTACTTCTATAGTTGGGTCTATTTGTTGTTGTTGTTGTGTATGTGTGTGATGTATCTGTGTACTTCTTCACATGTGGATGCATGTACATGTGAGTAAAAAAAATGTCATCACTTTGCTAAATATCTTTTGCCTGTTAAGAAAGAAGATTATATTCTATCCAGCTAATCCGGAACTGAGGACTAAAAGGGAAACCCATGAGACACAGTTTTTATTAGACTGAAAGTGGGTCACCTATCTGAAGAGACTAGAAAGGATAGTAGGTAGGTTAATCCACATTCACAAGTCTCTTAATGTTGCATGACATAAAATAACTGAAAATGTGAACGATAAGCACAGTATGTAATTTTATGAGGAAGCAGGCATGTCTTCTGCCAGGCCTTTACTTTAACTTACCCAGTATTCCAAGCGCACCTTTCTCTATATATTCCTCTGCCTGGCTAGTGTCAGCACGAATACCTAAGCAAGTTCACACCTTCTTATTACTGTTCCTACACACTCCTTTCCCCCGGCCTCTAAGAACCACTGAGGACCATCAATCAACTGGTAGGTACTGAGACTATTATACAGAAGCAAGGGTGAGGTCAACCTGAACAGATAATGCCATGGTTCTGCCCATGTATCTATGTTGTAGCTCAGTTCACAACACCAGTCATGAAGAAAGCCATTTCTCAAGACATTGCCTATACCAAAAAAGCCCTAGGACTTATTCTTGTTTTAAAATATTTCTTTCTTTTTTTAATATTTATTTACTTATTATGTATACAATATTCTGTCTGTGTATATGCCTGCAGTCCAGAAGAAGGCAGCAGACCACACCTATACATTACAGATGGTTGTGAGCCACCATGTGGTCGCTGGAAATTGAACTCAGGACCTTTGGAAGAGCAGGCAATGCTCTTAACCTGAGTCATCTCTGCAGCCCTGGACTTATTCTTTTCTAATATGGAAAACTGTTTTTAGCATCATGCATCATATTTCTGTCCCTCCTCCTTTCACAAAACTCCTTCCAGGGCTGGAGAGATGGCTCAGTGGTTAAGAGCATTGCGTGCTCTTCCAAAGGACCCGAGTTCGATTCCCAGCAACCACATGGTGGCTCACAACCATCTGTCATGAGGTCTGGTGTCCTCTTCTGGCCTATAGACATATATGCAAACAGAATAGTGTGTCCATAATAAATAAATAAATAAATATTTAAAAAAAAAAAAACTCCTTCCAATGTTAAAACATTCAGGCAATGTCAAACACATTGGACAACTTTGCATACATCATGCCTGGACTATGACCTCCAAGAAGCCTGGGACAAAAACCTAACTAACCCTTTACTAGTTTATGTATATATGACTGTTCCAGATCCTCCACTGATCTCTGGGTATAGGCTTTAAATTTTTATATCTATATATACATATATGTATATAATGTACAGTACATACATAGGATTATAACTGCTTTTAATAATTTTAGGAAATGGCAAGGATTTATCTAAAAAGGACTTTGGCATGACTGTGGACTTGGGATTATTTCTTGTGTGAAAAATATCTGCCTTAAAAATCAGTGTAATTTGGGGAATAGGGGTTTATTCTGGGTGCCACGTGTATCTCATTATAGACAGCTAAAATGTGATTTTTTTTTCCAGGCTTGCTTGTACCACTAGACCCATCACTGACCATTTGCCTTACCTGTCTTATAATTGGAAATTAAAAATATAAAAGATAAAAAAAACCCACATTCAGGCAAGCTGTGAAAAACAAAAAAACAGAGAAACTGAGGGAAAGCAGCTGAGAAGTCTCCACATTACACTTGGGGACGAGTATGTTTGGATGGGTATGTGTGTTTATTCACATGTGTGTGGGTGCATGTGGAGGCCAGAGATCACACTTGGTACTATACTCAGCTACCATCCACTGTGCTTTTTGAGACATGATCTCTCAGTAGGACCTGGGATTTGCTGATTTAGCTTGGTGCCAGTGAGCTCTTTGGATATGCCTCCCCAGCATGCTGGGAATCGAGCCCAGGTCTTCATGGTGCATAACGAACACTTGCCGACTGAGCTACATCTCCAGCACACACGTTTACATTTTGATGGAATTTTCAAACAACAATTGTCCGCTGAAGTATTCAACAAAGTTGTTTCCCGAATAGAACTAATGGTCAGAACCAGTATCTTCCTGTTTACCTGAGAGGGGCTGAGTCTCTGTGCAGTCTACCTCCAGGATGCTGCTGCTCTGAGACTTTGGGATGTGACGCCAAGAAGGGACAAACCCTGGGCTCTTTGTGCTTCGGTCCCTTCAAAAAAGAATCCACAGTAGTAAAGGTTTCAAAGGTGGCTTCTAACAACATTCCTAAGACTAAAATTCAAAACAGAAAGCAGACATCATGAAAGCTTGGGAACAAAGGCCATGGGGCAAAACCATGCTTCAGCAGCTCCAGAGGCTGAGGGAGGAAAATGAGTTAAGACTGGGAATTCCAGGCTGGGGCAACCAGAATAGAACAAGAATTCATCTCAGACTGAAAAAAAGGAAAAAAAAAACAGCCTTTGTACTCTATTTATGCTTATGAAAAGACTGGGGTGGAACATGATGGTAGACACCTTTAATCCCAGCACTGAGGAAGCAGAAGCAGGTGGATCTCTGTGAGTGTAAAGCCAGGCTGTTCTATAAAGTAAGTTCCAGGCCAACCAAGACTACACGGTGAGACCCTGTCTACTTTAACAGAACAAAAACAAACAAACAAAAACCACAGAAAGAAAAAGAAGAGGGAGGTAGAGAAAGGACTCGAAGAGTGAGGGAGGCTCTAACTTGACTCCTAGCCCTGTCCTGACACGGACAGGCTCACTAACTCCTCAGCAAACAGAGGGGAAGATAGCTTGCTGCTAAGAGTCTTAAAAAAAAAACCAACCATTGTCCCCTGGGGGTTGGAGAGATGTCTGAGTAGTTAAGAGTGTGGGCTGCTCGTCCAGGGGCCCAGCACCCCATGGCAGCTCACAACTGTCTGTAACTCCATTGCAGGGGAGCTGACAACACAGACATACATGAAGGCAAAATACCAACACAAATAACTATAAATTATTTATTTATTATGTATACAATAATCTGTCTGCATGTATGTCTGCAGGCCAGAAGAGGGCACCAGACCTCATTACAGATGGTTGCGAGCCACCATGTGGTTGCTGGGAATTGAACTCAGGACCTTTGGAAGAGCAGGCAATGCTCTTA
>NW_004949119.1:1721455-1721999 GCF_000317375.1 Microtus ochrogaster
ACCAAGATTCTCAGTAGGAAGCTGCAGTCGGCTGCCTCAGCTTCTCCAGCCAGCTTGTGCTGAATGACTGTAAGCCCCAATTTGATGGTATTAGCTGTTTGCTATCATTTGCTCTTTTACTTAGAAGTCTCAGCCAAAGGGTATACTCTGCTCTGCTCAGGATTCTCTCAATCAGGAACTCCAACTGGCTGTCTCAAGGGGCCTTCCCCAGTCAATTTCTGCTAACCGTTTCTGAGCTCCAAATTGATGATGTTACTTTTGCTTGCACTCTCAATTGGGCTACTTTAGTCATCTCAGAATGTACAACAGATTTTATGATGTCTTGTTGTCTACCTGCTGCCGACTAGTCATCCTTCTTGTCTTTTGCTTGCTTACTTAATGAACTCGCTCATTCTGCTATATGGCTCCTGAAGCAGATACTTGTGTTCTTCTCTAGTTTCCTTCGCATCTGTGTGTCTAATAATATCTGGCTGCCAGGCGCTGGTGGCGCACACTTTTAATCCCAGCACTCAGAAGGCAGAGACAGGCAGATCTCTGTGAGTTC
>NW_004949119.1:1722465-1729828 GCF_000317375.1 Microtus ochrogaster
ATTAAAGGCGTGCGCCACCATCGCCCGGCTTATTTTCTTATTTCTTACTGATGCCTTTTATTCTGGAGGGCAGAACTGTGAATCTTACCCATGCTGGGCAAGTACTGTAACCACTGAGCTAAATTCAAGCCCAATGTAATAAACCTTTGTAGCATTTCTCATACATAAAACATAATCCAGTAGGTAGGCAAGAACAATGGGAAAAAGAAGGATATGGCAAAACGCTTTCAAAGGAGTATAGAATCATTCCTTTCAAAACAGAAGATTAAAAATACTGTTTCTGGTTGGCAGAGGGGGGATGTGTGGTGCAAGCCTTTAATTGAATTCCAGAAATCGAAGTCAGCCTGATCTACCATGCAAGTTCCAGGACAAGCAAGAGCTACACAGAGAAACCCTGTCTTAAAAAACCAAACATACTAACAAACAAAAAGCAAGTAAAAATTAAAATAATAATAATAATATTGCTTACACAGCAACAATAAAAACAATGTATGAAGCGCAAAATGAGGCCTATAGGCAGGGTATAATGAGCTATACAAAACTGTCATTATTATGTTATAGGATTATGATTATCAATGGTTTCATGATTGGGTCCCCAGTACTCAAAACCATGACCGAAATCAAGAATAAGTTAAAAATAGGATTTCTTCTTCCCCTCCTCCCCCCAACTGTTTAACAGTCCTAGCTGTCCTGGAACTCGCTTTGTAGACCAGGCTGGCCTCGAACTCACAGAGATCTGCCTGCCTCTGCCTCCCAAGTGCTGGGATTAAAGGCGTGCACCACCACTGCCCAGGCTCTTCTGTGATTTTAAAATCAATGTTTTGACTCACTAATTCATCTTTTGTTGAAAAATATTTACTAAACAATTGATTTTTATTTATGCATGTGTCTGCATATGCTTATGGTGAGTGCCTGTAGAAGGCAGAGTAGTATGTTAGATCCCCTAAAGCTAAGTAGCCTGATGAGGGTGCTGAGATTCTAATCAGGGCCTTTGCAAAAGCAACAAGTACTTTTAATTGCTAAGTGATGTTTTTGACCTCCCAAACAATTTTTAGAATTAAAATGTAAGACCAAAGTCACAGAGAAACCCTGTCTCGAAAAACCAAAAAAAAAAAAAATGTAAGATCACAATCATTCCCGGTATGTACGGTGGTACACGCCTGTTATCTCGGCACTCTGGAAATTAGGCAAAAGAATCAACTTAAATTGAAGGTCAGTCTGGGCTACAAAAACGAATTTAAGAAGAGACTGAGCTACAATATTATATCCAAGAGATGTGGACATTTCAAGTGTACAACACAGTGCATGTGGCAGAATAGGTTAATGCTCAAGGCTGCCAAAAGTAAAGCAGAAATCAGCACCCATTACCTCACAGAGACCGGTTTTGTCTTTTTGTGTCAAGAGCAGCTAAAATCCCATTCATTATGAATTCCACAAACGGTACAATTTTAAAAGCTTATATTTGTGTTGTATATTAGATCTCTAGACATGTTGGTCCTACAGGCCTAACAAATGAGGAACATTTTACAAGTTGGCACCATTACCCTTGTTAGTATTCTCTATATTGCTCCAACTTTTTATGTTTTTATTTAAGTATGTACTAAACAAATATTACTGCATAGCTAATGCTTGAAATGAAAGTCACTGCCTTTACCCCTCCTCCCAACAGAGGGTGCTGCTGCTACAGAAAAGCGGGTAGAGAAGATGACTGGACAGTGCTAAAACCTATCTCTGCACTCACCTAACTCACAGCTGGAGGCTCCCACTGCCGCAAAGAACTACTGCTATAAAGCAGACAATACCTGTAGACATTCACGGTCTCAGGAGGGGCCGCATCCAAGCTCACAGGGCTGTTGCTGTTCCTCTCGCTGCTCTCATAGCCAGATTCCATCCGCTGGATCAGGCGTGGATGCTGCTCTAAAAGATGAGAGCCTGGCCGGGCTGCACCCCAAGGTTTATACTGTGAGCTTGGTCCACCAGCTTTAATGTCGTAAGCAAGTGGCTTGCTTATTTCATCTGGTGTCAGTTCCTTAGCTACCCCAAAGGACAAATAAAGTAAGAAGATTTAGAGTTTGCCTAAATGAAAATCTAACTAAACCCACCCTCTAGACATTATTCACTTAAGTCATATCTTCAAAAAAAACATAACAGCAGAGTAAAGATGTTCCTTGACAGCTACACTAGAAAACTCAGAATGTCTTTTTTTTAATTTATTTATTACATATACAGTGTTCTGTCTGTACACCAGGAGAGGGCACCAGATCTCATTATAGATGGTTGTGAGCCACCATATGGTTGCTGGGAATTGAACTCATGACCTCTGAAAGAGTAGCCAGTGCTCTTAACCTCTGAGTCATCTCTCCAGCCCCCAAACCCAGGATTTTTAAACATATAAATCAATTGTATCTGAAAACCCATTTGTTCCCTTCTTTCTGCTCACCTGAATCTTCAGAAAAGGTCCTAAGTTGGGTATAGCCACAATGCTTCCTTTTGTCCTTACTAAAAATGCTGTCAATATTCAGAGACTCTCGTTTGGGTCTCCATGTTGGGCGGTACTTGCTGGAAGAACTGGATTTCACTTCACTACTGGTACTCTCAGTTTCCCAATCCCGAGAGTATAAAGGCAAGTTCCTTGGTGGTGTCTTGTCTGGCTGGTCACCTGCCCTCCCTGCACCAGGAGATCCCGCATTGGTCTGAGAAGCCAAGGAAGGCCTGCTGTGGATCATATTGCTAACTGTCTCTTTGAAATCCTTTAGCCTGCTGGTGCTGCTGGATTTGGAGGCATTCCTAGGAGCCTGCTTCTCTTTCAGTGTTTCTCCTAGAAATCAGAAAGAATGAAAGAAAAAAAAAGGTGTTTAAAATAATCACAAATGTCTTGATCCTAACGTTTAGTGGAGGAAGCAAAGGAGTGTGGACGGCTTGCCTTCACTGTGGTAGCCTGAGGCCTGGGCTTCATCACCTTTCCTCCTAGCACGGCCAGAGCTCCTCTTGCGCTCTACCAGAGACCCTTTCTTCCATGTTTGCTTCTGATTACATTCACTATCAGTTAGGTGGCCTGAAAGAACAAGGAAATGGGAGTGAGCTGCTTTCTGCAAGTGACCCCTCCCCTGTTGAGAGGGGTCTCCCTTTGGGACATGTAGTAGTGCGACAAATTTATTATACACACGAATCAGAAACTGTAATCTGATGTAAGTGTAAGACTCTCTCAGTAGCTAAGTGAAGACAAGGTCAGGTAATCAACGGTGCGTTCCCAATCTAACATATCCTGAACAATCACCAGCCTCAAACCATATTCATCATCTTTCCCGTGACCCAGAAAAACTAAAGATGTTGATTAACAACTTCTGTTTGCTCTTTAGTGCTGAGGAATCAAAACTTTGCAAGACCAAGTAGGCACTGGTTCATCAGCCCTTGCCAATTTTTCAAAGATAGATAGATAAATAAATAAATGTCATGAACCCATCCCCCCTTTTGGGGACAGGATTTCTCTGTGTAACCTCATCTGTCCTAGAACTCATTTTGTAGACCAGACTGGCCTTAAACTCAACGTAGATCCACTAGTTTCTGCCTCCTAAGTGCTGGGACTAACAGCGTACACTACCACACACGACACTTTCTTCTTTTTTTAAATCTGAGGTAAGTGGGTTTTATTTTGTTTACTTAAGGCAGTCTTGTTAGGGTCTTGCTTTTATTTTATACAGTCCAGGCTGGCCTTAATTCACAGCAATTCTGCCTCTTACACACTGGAATTAGAGGCATGCATCACGTCCACCTCCCACCCTCATAAACTGAAGTCAGAGTTTGCTTTTACTTATTTGGCAGCAGCTTTCATTGTATGTGGCTTTAGGATTCAGTTCTAAACCCTCTGCAAATGTGAAATTTAAAAGGTATTTCAATTTTGATTATTTCTCATTCTCATCTCCAACCTATGCTCTACCAAATCTGACTTCACTCAAACATACATAATTCCTTGTCAATAATCATTGAGAAACCCCAAGGGAAATCAATATTTTATGTAACTTTCCTGGCATCATGCCTGTAATATGCAAATGTATGAGTATGATTTATATTAAAGAAAGGTCAGATTCTGAAGAATACAATCAGCTATGCAACTGGAACCCAGAACGTGAATGAAGTTTGATGACAGGCTAAATAAAGATACTGCCCAGATTCTCAAATGCATGAAAGCTAACAAATTTATTTTGACATGTTGGTGTATAAAGAGCCTTATAGGCACTTAGGTTATCAGTAATGCAATGTGATGGATATAAGTCTCAACCAATTGCCTCATGCAATCTTTTATTGCTTTTATCCATTTATTTGTTATTTGGGCCCAAGAGAAACACTTACAAAAAGAGAAAATCACCTACAGCGACTAAATGATACCAAGGTTAAACCACTAGGGATTGTACTGGCCGTAAACTTAATACATACATCACTCCCTCACAGGAATGGCTCCTCTCTAACCCACAGTGCCAGAAAGATAGCCTTACAAAACAACTGCACCTAACACCATCTACACAACAGTCTTCAAGAGAAATCCAATGAGTCTGACCGAACTTCTAGGTCCAACTTATAAGAAAGAGGATGGAGGCAGTGGTAGTGTACACCTTTAATCACAGCACTCAGGAGGAAGAGAAAAGTGGATCTCTGTGAGTTCAAGGCCAGCCTAGTGCACAAAGCAAGTTGCCTGACAGCCTGGGTACACAAAGAACTCTGTCTCAAAAAAGGTGAAAAAGGAAATTTGGGAGCTAGAGAAATGGTTCAGTAGCTAAGAGCACTGAATGCTCTTCTACAGGACTCGGGTGCAATCCCCAGCAGTCTTCAAGAGCTAAAAAGACAGCTCAGTGGTTAAGAGCATCAGTTGCTCTTCCAGATAATCCAGGCTCAATTCTTAGCACCTATACGACAGTTCATATCCACTCATAATTCCAGTTCTAGAGGCTCCAAAATCTTCTTCGGGCCTTCAGGACACTGCATGCATGAGGTGCACAAACATACATGTAGACAAAACACCCACATACAAAACAAGTTAAATTTTAAAAAAAGACAGTCAGGCAATAGTGGTGGACACCTTTAATCCCAGCACTCAAAAGGTAGAGGCAAGTGGGTCTCTGAGTTTGAAGCTACCCTGGTCTATACAGCAAGTTCCAGGACAGTCAGAAAAACACAGAAACCCTGTCTCAAATAATAAATAAATAAATACATAAATAAATAAATAAATAAATAAATAAAGAGGGGGAGGGAAGGAGGAAGGGAGGAAGGGAGGAAGGAAGAGGATAGAGTAAAATGCTCAAGTACCATTAAAACTCAGAATCTGGGACATATACAAGTGAAACTACCTAGTTTTCCACCATAAATAGCAAGGAGAAAGCCAAAGGGGAAATATTCACACATTAAAAGTAACCTAACAAGGTGCAGTGGCATGAGTCTATAGTGTCACCAATGGAGATATTGAGGAAGGAGAACCACATGAGCTCAGGACTTTCAGAACTGCCTGGGCAACATACTAAGACCTCATATCAAAATTTTAAAAATGAACGAATAAATAAAGCCAGGTGTTGTGTTGTACACCTGTAATCCTAGCACATAAGAGGCTGAAGCAAAGGCATCTTGAGTGTGAAACCTACTTAAGCTACAAAACAAGACCTTGTCAAGAAAAAAAAGAAACAAGAATGAATGAATGAATTAATTAATTAAGAAGTAACCTAAAGTCAGGCACTGGTGGTGCATGCCTTTAATCCCAGCACTTGGGAGGCAGAGGCAGGCCTCTATGAGTTCGAGACCAGACTGGTCCACAGAGATAGTTCCAGGACAGCCAAGGCTACACAAAGAAACCCTGTCTTGAAAAACAAAAAACAAACAAAAAAAATCAGTTACCTAAAATCACAGTCATCTATAACTTCAGTTACAGGCCTCAAACTCAGAGATCTGCCTGCCTCTGCCTCTTGAGTGCTGAGATTAAAGGCGTGTACCACCACTGCCTAGCCCAAGGACCTCTTTTGGTCTCTGTGGGCACCAGGCACACATATGGTACAAAGATATCCATGCAGGCAAAACATCCATACTTATAAAAAGAATAATTTTTAAAAAGAAATTTTTTTTAAATGAAGAGAATAAAGCATTGATCCAAAGGCTTCACTAATCCTCCAAATCCTTAGGCATTCAGACAATATTTCGTGCCTTAGCTATTCTATTTCTCATAACTTTCCATCTCAGTAGTCATTCACCATTCTTCCTTCTGTGCCCTGTAATGATGTCTTCCACTGATACAAGACTGATTAAAAAACAATTCGAGAATTTTTTGGTATGGAATGTACACTAATAAGCAGGCCATCCTTTCTTTATTCGCAGCTCTTCCTTCAGAAACCTAGTATGAGGATGAACAGGTATTCCCACTCATAAATATACCTTCTCTTGAAGCCTTTTACTCAAAACCATGGCATGAAACATGGCCAGGAAGAAGACAAGGCAAAGGGGTTCTAATGGGATTAAAAGGACAGCAGGACAAAGTAGACTTAAGAAAATTACGTTGACAATCATATCACATGGTCCATATCACATGTATTCCTATATGCAATCACTCAGAGCTACCAAGTTTCTTTGTATACTACTCAATTACCCAAATTCTGCACTTTTTAGCCTTGCATACTACTTACTATTTGCCCCAGTTTCTTTTTCTTGGGAGACTTTCTATGCAGGAACTGAATCAGGCAAGCAGAGTCCTATGTTAAGTCCCTACCTGTGTCCCGACTGCTCTGAGACATGGAATCATTCTCCACATTATAGGTGACTGTCCCCTGAGAATCAGAAGAGAAGTGACTGACCACAGACTCATGGTGAGAATGTTTGTAGGGATAGCTCTCCGTTGAAGAATCTGTTCGAGTGTCACTTGAGATGGAAGGCTCCCTTCCTGAAGGAAGGAGGAGACACAGGGGAAAAAGTAAGGAGAGAGAGAACAGCGACAGAGATGAAGAAGGGAGCTGAATGCAACAAAGACCCATAAAGCAAGAACCTCCTAGAAGGAAGGGGGAGAAGAATACACCACAGAGCCATTCTTCCCAACACCCATCTTCCAGGTAATCCAGACATACATACAATTCCTCCCACCCCTGTCCCTACCTTGCTGAAGCCCTCACTTTGCCTGCCACTGTGAAAACTGTGGGGTTTTTAGAAAACCTATGGGGAAAGTGGGAGAAATGAAAAGGTTGTGAGACGTGAGATCTATATAGTTGGGAAGCCCCAGGCCAACTGTCAGCAGCTGCTCGCCTGTCTTAGAGACTCTCCTGTACTGTCCACACACCACTGCTCGCCTGTCTTAGAGGCTCTCCTGTACTGTCCACACACCACTGCTCACCTGTCT
>NW_004949119.1:1729928-1743248 GCF_000317375.1 Microtus ochrogaster
ACTGCTCACCTGTCTTAGAGGCTCTCCTGTACTGTCCACACACCACTGCTCACCTGTCTTAGAGGCTCTCCTGTACTGTCCACACACCACTGCTCGCCTGTCTTAGAGGCGCTCTGTCTTATATTGTTTTTTATGTTGCTTTAAAAGTTGACATACACATTGTTAGTATTTTTGAGGAATTATGGGGCTATATTCATTCTTTAGTGTGAATGTGTCCAACAGAAGGCTTTTCTCCGAGCCCTTATCTAGATAAACACAATAGACAAATGGGCACTTGACTGAAGGAAGAAATAGAGTAGGTCCGGGTGAGGTACAAAACAGGAAGAGTGGTTGAACCTGGTATAAGCCCAGCACTCAGGAGGCTGAGGCAGGAGGATCACCATAAAATAGAAACTGGCCTGAGCTACATAGTGACTTCCAGGCTGGTCTGTGTTACATAGTGAGGCTCTGTCTCAAAAAAACCAAAAAAAACAAAAAAACAAAAAAAGCCACCAAATCAAAACAAAACAGCAGGAAGAAACACAGCAGACCAAACAGGAATGAGATGCAATGGGAGGGGAAGACTTTAAGGCAAGTACTTTCTCTTTCGAAACTATGCTAAGAGTCAGTCCTGCATCTTTACAGAACTCAAGATCAAACTACAAGGGCGATAGTTCACATATTATCAGC
This sequence comes from Microtus ochrogaster, assembly GCF_000317375.1. Lineage (NCBI taxonomy): Eukaryota > Metazoa > Chordata > Mammalia > Rodentia > Cricetidae > Microtus > Microtus ochrogaster. The sequence continues at coordinate 1,730,598 of NW_004949119.1, forward strand.
CTCTGTGGGATACCCTGAGACTTCAGTGTTCACGTTATTTCCATAGAAAGGCATTATGCAATTTTGAACAGTTGGCTTAGACTGGAACAACTGATTCATACACTGAGGACCATCACTTCTACATCTGGAATTTAAACAAAACTCTTTGATTTCCAAGGATTAGAATTATTCTAGTGCTTCTTAACAATTCATTAAGCCAGGGACTGCTGAGATAGCTCGGCTCGGTGGTGAGGAACACTTTCTGCTCTTGGCTTGGGGTTCAGTTTCCAACACCCATATGGTAGATCATAACCATCCATAACTCCAGCACTGGAAGATTCAACACCTTCTGGATTCTGTAGGCACCAAGCATAAACACAGTACAACATACACACAGGCAAAAACACTCACACATATAAAATAAAATAAATACATATCTTTTTTAAAATTCACTTAAGCCACTGTAACACTACTAGAAGGAATCAATAACCGTAACAATGTAACAAGGCTACTGAAGCATCCCTTATAATTTTATTTTAGGATCTTGATGCAAACAAGCATAGCTGCCTTCTCACTTTTGACTTGGGGCAAGCTGATTTCAGGCAATACACTCTTTGAAGCTGAAGAAAACAATGCTTAATGCTAATTAGCTTTGCACAAGTTGGCACTTGTTTCTTACAATTAATAGACCCTCTTCCTCCTAGCTAAACTATGAGCTGCTATCTGACTCCACGGGGTGGTGGGAGGGCTAGGCTGCTCACCTGAATCTTCACTATCGTAGCATGTCTTGGTGTATGACAGGAACTGAGCTTGGGGAGGCAGGTCCTGGGTAGACACTGGGGTACCCTGGGGATCTGCATAAAGCAGCAGCAAGGGCTGATAATGCCCTTTGATGCATTTGGTTACCACATCCTTCCATTTCGGACCAATCTGAGCCAGAAACACCAAAAGAATATGACAATTATGATTCATATCCACAATTCAAAGCATAATTCCTTCCTAATGTAGTTTCTTTACAACAAAAATTAGGTAGAAAAAGAAAGATCTTAGATCTAAACTTAATGACTATTTATTAAACCCCCTTTTAAAGAAAGCATTAAAATACTATCAGAGAAAAGAATGAATCAATTAACTCAGTTTTGAAATATGCAAAAAAAAAAACCTCACAAAGGTGGACATGCTATGTGAGGAGTCTAGGTTGCTTTATTAATCAACTTCTTTTCATAGACATTAGATTTAAGAGCTCACTTCAAATTTCCACTTCCACAATTTCATTCCTAAATATTAAAATCACCTTAACAAAGCTGAAAGGAAAATAGAAACTCTCTTACAGAGTATCTTAGAATAAATAACATTCAATTTTAGAGTTCACACATGGCAAGACATAAAATGCAAACTGCTTAAAATAGACAGTTTGAACCTCTCGGCCGTAGCCTTGTGATGGATTCAGCTCTGCAATCACAGTGGAAGAGTAACATAACAGCCATAGATCCAACAGGCATTCTTAGGTATAATTATGGCTTGCCAGCTAGACAACTAGCTAGTATGATAGTTTACTCAGAACGCACTTTCAGTAAGTTAAAGCTAAGTTGCCATTATTTAAATTAAAGCACAGTTTATGTTTCACATCCCAATCTTATTGTTTTGTAGGAATACTTTTCAGGTTAAAAAAACAAAAAAAACAAAAAAAAAAACCCTAATGTTCAAATAATTTGTTGTCCCTCCCCACAAAAGAGAATATTGAAATTTAACAAAGACTCTACTAGTGAAAGATTTTGCTTCAAATCTACATATTGATATGATTAGCATATCTACGGCAGCCTTCATAGCTTCTAATTTTTTACTATTAAATTTATTCATTTATTTTACATTCCAACAACAGTTTCCCCTCCCTCCTCCCCTCCCATTCTCTCCCGACCACCCTTCTGACCCTGCTGGTTTTATGACAAGAGCTTCCTAACTGATGCAGACACCTAAACCATTTTATCCATAGAGTCTTCTTTAGACAAGACCAAGTTTCTTGCTTTAGGTATCACTATAGCCCATCTTTCATGTTAACCTCTCCAGGGAAATGAGAATTGTGGGATAATTTTTATTTGTTTGTTTTGTTTGTTTTTCTTTGTAGCACTATCTATCCTGAAACTTGATCTGTAGATCAGACAGATCTGCCCCTGATTCCCGAGTGCTGGATTAAAGGCATGCACAACCACTGCCTGGAAAGGATAATTTTTAATAGCCTTGAAACAAATTATCACCTATGGATAATGCCAAATTGAAAGTCCTCAACTCGGAGTTAACCACAAAAATCTAATTAGCGGGCTGGAGAGATAGCTCAGAGGTTAAGAGTACTGGCTGCTCTTCCAGAGGTCCTGAGTTCAATTCCCAGCAACCACATGGTGGCTCACAACCATCTGTACTGAGATCTGGTGCCCTCCTCTGGCGTGCGGGCATACATCGAGGCAGAATGTTGTATACATAATAAATAAATAAATATTTTAAAAAATCTAATTAGCTACATTACTTGTTCCCATTCCAATAAACCATTTAATAATGATGATGATTTGTCAACTATAAAAACAAACCATGCTGTATGTCTAGAGAAACTGAGAGAAAATAATAAAAGATGTTCTGTTCCTATCTATTACAGAATTTTAAAACTACTGTCCTTATGTTTAACAGATAAAGTCCAGGTGTAATAGCTCTTACCTGTAATTTGGGAGTCTAAGGAAGGAGGACTTCTCTATGAGTTTGAGGCCACCCTGGACTACATTTCAAGTTCCAGGCCAGCCTGGAATACAGATCAAAACCCTCCTTCAGAAAAACAACCTACTGGGGCTGAAGAGATGACTCAGTAAGACTGGTTAATGCTCTTCTAGAAGACTGGAATTTAGTTCTCACAAACACCTGTAATTCTAGACCCAGGGGGTTCTGACCACTCTAGCCTCTGTGGGCACCTACACTCACATACCATACCCAAATAAATGTGCATACATATACACAGACATGGTTTTCAAATAATAAAATTAGCCATGCAGTGGTGACACATGCCTTTAATCACAACACTCAAGAGACAGAGACAGGTAGATCTCTGTGAGTTCAAGGCCAGCCTGGTCTACAAAGAGAGTTCCAGGACAGCCAAGGTTACACAGATAAACCCTGCCCCCCCCCAAAAAAAAACCCACAATAAATAAAAATAAAAATTAAATTAAATCTTTTTTTTTAAGAAAAAGAAAAACAACCAATCCAAACACAAAGTATGTGTGTCTTACTGACAGTGTAGAGAATCACCATTCAAAACTTTTAAAATAAAACCTGAGGAAAAATAAATAAATATATTTTTTTAAATTTCAGTCACCAAATACTTCAAGATCCTTGCATATTCCTACCTCTTTGACATGAGCATCATCAAAATACATCCATTTTCGGATCTTTGTTTGAAAAAAGAATGTAGAATAATGTTTGCCATAGTAACAGATCATTCCTACTAAGTATAGTTCAGACTGTTTGGCCCGGTCATCTGTCACTCTGAAAAACAACTATAGGAAGAAAACAAAAAGAAGGGAAAGACTCATCACACAGTCAACCATCTAACATAATTCCTCAGCAGACTCCATCAAGATTTCTCTTTCTTCTCCACCCTGAACAAGGCCACACTATGTATCCCTGGCTGTAGCCACAGCCTCAGCCTTCTGCGTGCTGAGACTATAAGCACACACTGCCACACTAGCACTTCTGTCAACATTTCTTTATTTTGTTTTGTTTATCAAGATAGAGCCTCATGTAGCCAGACTGGTTTTCTACTCATTGTATAGCTAAGAATGATTCTGAACTCCTGATCTTCTGCTTCTGCCTCTCAAATGCTGGGCTTACAGATGTGTGCTACCATGTCCAGTGGCCATCAGCATTTCTTAAATAAAGACAGTAACTTGCTTTTCCCCTCAAGCTGAAATATTTTTCAGATTGTTTATTAGAAAGCAACTGGAAAGGCATATGTTGGCATATGCCTATAATGCCAACCCAGGGAGGCTAAGGCAAGAGGATCATAAGTCTAAAGTTAGCCTGGGCTCCATGCTAAGTTCAATATTTTCATTCTGAGGCATAAGAGAAGCCACAACAATTTCAAAACAAAACAAAAACCAGCTCTCAAGTTTCAATTTTTTTTCAGCTCCTAGATGCTCAGCTCTGTCTCAAGTGCTAAGAGACACAAACATTTGAATTAAGGGATTCTGAACTAAGAATTGACCTGGATGAGAAAATAATCAAAATAATTAAATCAAAATCAGGCATGATGGCACACACCTATAATCCTTTATCCTTTACCTAATAGATAAAGAGGGATAGAGGCAAGAGTACTAAGAATTCAAGAGCAAACTAGACTACATATCCCATTGTTATCCAGCTTGTATTATATGAGATTCTGACTCAAAGATTCTTTTTATTAAACTAGAAATAATATAGAATATTTAGACTGTAAAACAAAGAAACAAACAAGAACCCTACTTTTAAGATCTTACTGTGTACAACCTTCAGTTAGATTCCTTGAGGAGATCCAAACTGTGACCCCAAACAGCTCATTTATTCTCAGGAGTGGCTATTTAAAACAAGAACAGCCTCTCCTTGGTCATGGGACTGTCCCAGACAGAAACCAAAACAAAGGAAACCAGACTTTTTGGTTCTCCTTGAACTGAAGGAAAACATGAGCTGTCCCTATCATAAAGCTTAGAAGAATGAAACCTACTCTCACATTTTATTTCCCCATTCCCCAAAATAAATACACAGAAACCTCTAAGATACTAAATTATCATCTAAGCTATTTTATTACTGTCAGATACCAACTCCACAGAATGACAATCTGGATTCAGGCTGGATTCTAACCCAATGACACTCAACATTCCTCAGGAACCTTGTAAAGTGACTTTCTGTTTGTCGGTGGGAAGTCATCACTTTCCTATCTGTTCCTACAGGCCTCCAGTCTCCAGAGGGAACATATAGCCCTCCATTAATGCAAATAAACTTCCAACAGATTAGACTCCATGCTAGTTCCCAAGTTGTTCCACTAACCGGCCCTCCTCCTGCTGCAACACAACCTCTTTAACTGGCAGGACTCTCCCACTATTTTTGCTGTCTTCTCTGCTTCCATAGCCCTGGCAATCGCCAGTCTGTCCCCTCCTTGCTTTTTCTCTCTGCTCCTCTCTCTGTCTTGGAGAGTAGCAAAGGCAGACTTACTCCAGATGCCTCTGTCTATTCTCATTCTCTCTCTTACCTACAATAAAAAAACAAAAACAAAAATCTTTCCCCTCACAAGGGAGTGATGGTCTCTCTATTGTGTCCTCGCTGTGAACTTCCTATTCTTGGGCTCAGGCCACCAACTTCTACCTCCTTCAGTTCCCAAAGTCAAGACTTTCTTCCTTGCCGGGCGGTGGTGGCGCACGCCTTTAATCCCAGCACTCGGGAGGCAGAGGCAGGCGGATCTCTGTGAGTTCGAGACCAGCCTGGTCTACAGAGCTAGTTCCAGGACAGGCTCCAAAGCCACAGAGAAACCCTGTCTCAAAAAAAAAAAAAAAAAAAAAAAAAAAAAAAGACTTTGTTCCTTTGACCTTACTATTTCCCATGGTTGAATACACTTCTCTGCACCATCCTGGTATAAACAAACAATAAACATCCCTTGGAAACTAATTTTTTTTTACCAATATCTAAGTTCTGCCCATCCTGTCCTTCAAGACAAAAATTGTGCCTTTTGTTTCTAAAAGGGTTCTACCATCCTCACAAAAGTGGTATTTGAGCATGTGCATGAGGCTCATGAATCTGCACACAGAAACGCAAGTATATCTGCCCAAAAATGCTATATTAATTGCCACTTAGAACATGCCTGTCTGTTCAGTGCTTGAACAATACAGAAATAAAGGTATCTAACACATACATCACCCAGCTTAAGGCAGGTGCCCAGACTGTGGATGACATCCTCTGCCAAGTCTGAATGGTCTGAGTCCCAAACCAGTCCAATTGTGATAATCTGTGGCGCGTTCATCAACACACGGCGAATCCGGATCCTCTCCCCACAGTTGCTCTGAAATACACACACAGTGCTAGTTCAAACATTCTCACCTGCTCCGTGGAGACGCTACAAACCAGGGTTCTCTTTCTCATCCTAAAGTCCAAAGAGTTAACTCACCGGACAGTTTCGCAGGTCTCCCATGGTGCTGGCATTCTGAAGCAACTCACCAAACATACTTGGTGATGGTTTTTCACGTTTTTCCAGCATACAAATAGCCTGGTTACTTCAAGATGGGGAGAGGAAGGTAATAACAGACGTTATACCAAGTTATGGCTAAATTAAAAAATAAAATCATTCATACAAACCCTAACTCAAAGAAAATGTCATTTTCTTTTTCTCTTTTTAAGAGAGGGTCTTATTTTGAGTTCTCTATGGCTGTCTTGGAACAAGCTATGTAGACCAGTATGGCCTCCAACACAGAGAGGTCCACTAGTTTCTGCCTCCCAAGAGCTAGGATTTTTTTTTAATTTTTTTAAATATTTTATTTATTTATTTATTATGTATACAATATCCTGTATGCCTACAGGCCAGAAGAGGGCACCAGACCCCATCACAGATGGCTGTGAGTCCCCATGTGGTTGCTGGGAATTGAACTCAGGACCTTTGGAAGAGCAGGCAATGCTCTTAACCTCTGAGCCATCTCTCCAGCCCCCGCAAGAGCTAGGATTAAAGGTGTCGTGTGCATGTGTGATTTTCATTTGCTGACTATATGACAATTCCATGCCCTGACTAACCTCAGTGTCATGCAAAGTGAGTCTCTCTACCTGTCCCCAAATCCCCGACTTTCCATTTCTCCTTCCATTTTGCTAACTATTAATAAGCCTAGGAATCTAGGAGTCTTGTAATATAGCACAGAGTCAACAATAAGGATACATGTTATTTGGTGGTCCTCAGTTAAAACCCAATTAACTGAAGGTATACCTAACAGTACAATAAAGAATTCCATAAGAGCAGACTGGAAAAATTACTTGAATAGCAGTTAAGAGCAGTGGCTGCTTTTCCAGAGGACCCGGGTTCAGTTCCTAGCACCGAAATGTCAGCTTATGGCTGTCTGTAACTCCAGTTCCAGGGTATCTTATATTCTCCCTGACCTCTAGAGGTGCCAAGCACAAGCATGGTGCCCAAACATACATGCAGGTAAAACATTCATACACATAAAATAAAAATAAATGAATCTTAAACAAACAAAAAAAAAAAGGATGAAACTCACCACAGGGAAGTAGTGGAGATGTAGTGCACCATCTGGATGAAAGGCAGCGGGTCGGAGGTGGCGCCGCAGCTAGTGCATACACACTGGGCAGAGGGAGAAGCAAGGCAAGCAACCACATCATCAACTGCTCTGAAACCCATTTTACTCTACACCCCAGATAAAATGCTCTTAAAGGCAGAGTCCAAGACATGAGGACCGATAGGTCTACCTGCTCAAACAAGGTCATTGCGAATTTCTGGTGAGAAATGCATTGCTGGGCGGTACATATATCCTCTTTGCTTTCATCCGCAATGTGGAAGTGAATTCTCATCAGCAGATTTTCCTGACAGGAAAATACAAAAGCAGTACACTTAAAAGCCAAATGGACAAATTGGCAAGCAATTCACCAAAAACCTTACTGGAGAGCAAGAATATCTCTAAATTTTATTAACCTTTTTTTTTTTAAAGAAAAAAGAAAGACAGAAAGACAGGCAGACAGATAAACACAAGAAATTATGAAAGCCATAGATCATTCAGATTTTACTTGTCTTACATGAACTTGGGTTTGGATATAACTCGATGCAATTTCATCACATGCAGTCTTATAACTGCTGCCACAGTCAAGACACTGCAGAGCTGCTCCACGCTGCCTCTTCAGAGCCTTGTCCATCTACCATACTGCTAACTCCTTAATCACCAGCCTAGTCCTCCATATTTATCATTTTGTCATCTCAAGAAAACTATATAAATGGTATTGTATAGTACATTAACTTTTTTTTTCAACAAGGTTTCCTATATCCTAGGCTGGCTTGGGATTCACTATGTTACACAGGATAACTTTGATCTTCTGATACTTCTGTTTCTACTTCATGTGTGCTGGAATTACAGGTGTACATCTATGTCTGGTTTATATATTAGGGATAAGACAAGGCTAGACACATTAGGCAAGTACTCTACCAACTAAGCTACATCCTCAATCCCAGTAAATAAAACTTTTAATAATACATTTTCATTTAGCATTATTCCTATAACAACCCCTTTTTTATTTTGCAATAGAGCTCCAGTCCTGCAAGGCCTCCACTGCAAGACCTAGTCTTAAAAAGAAATAAAGAGTTAAACTCACTATGAAAACCAGCCAATGACCCCCAACTCTTCTGAACTCTGTGTACTATTTATCCAATGTCAAAAGATTTTTCTGTGGCACTCTTGTGTGTCAGCACATTCATTTAGCACATAGGAGGTGGGAGATCAAGGATAAAATCACTAGAGCAATGTAACTGTTTAGAAGGAACATCACAGTCTCTACTTAATATTGTTAGGAAAAAAGAAGTTAATAAAAATATGGTGGTTCCCAAGAGGAGCACCATCAATACAGCATTACCAGGGAGCTCTGCCAGACTACTGGATCAGAAGCTCTGGAAGTACAATTTGTACTTCAACATGCCTTGCTTCTCCTGAAGGTAAAAGCCACTGTTTTATGTAGTAGCAAGCATTAAACTACACCAAGCCTGAAGGGAAAAAAAATCATAAAGCTACTAGGCAATTCCCATTGCAGTAGTAGACTCTAGACCTCTGGTCCCAGTGCAGAGCAGGGCACAGTAAACACCGTCATAAAATAGTCCCTGACAGAGACCAAGAGGGCACGAGGGCAGCACTTACAAAGCACTCTGCAGCATCGTCCATGATTCCCAGCTGGAAGCGCTGCTCATCCTGGAAAGTCTTTGCCAGAGCACTGCGGAGAGTGTCAGAGGGAAGCACTTTTTCACTGCTACATTGAAACTGGTTAAAAATGCCCTGTAGGGAGGAGGTTAGACAAGAAGAAAAACACAATACTGTTATTAAGCTTCTGTACATCCTAGTCTGCTGTACTGGCATCACTATGCTGACAGCCATGGAAACAAGATACATTCAGCTAGTTATTAAAAAAAAAAAAAAGCCAGGCGGAGGTGCCGCGTGCCTTTAATCCCAGCACTTGGGAGACAGAGGCAGGTGGATCTCTGCGAGTTTGAGACCAGCGTGGGCTACAAGAGCTAGTTCCAGAACAGGCTCCAAAGCTACAGAGAAACCCTGTCTCGAAAAACCAACAAAACAAAACAAAACAAAACAAAAAGACTAAAAATCAGAATGAGGACAATATCTCTACAGTAGATGTAGTAGATGTAGAGATGAGTGTGATGTCATCAAGAACACATTAGGAGAGCCCATTGTTAAGACTTAATGTAATACAGTTACAATACTTCCTGAGACGGAAAAGATGTGTAGTTTAAAAAGAGTAAGCTACATGTAAACAGATTGGCAATTATTCTTTGGGAGAATTACTCCTACTATGAAATTTAGCCCTCTTTTGTATTTTTTTACAAAACTGTCAAATTGTCCAAACTGACAAATAGTAAAGCAAGCCATGTCCATGTCCATCCTCCCAGCACCTGAGAACGAGGTGGAAAGATGGGGAATGGGAGGCCAGTCAAGCGTGGTGACTGGCACATGCCTTTAGACTTTTTCTTTCCCACTAAACCTACTCTTTCAGTAAAATAATAGTAATAATAATGAAAAAATACAAAACCCCGTGTCTTCCACCCAGAATTAAGCACTCCGTTACGTTTACTTCTAGTTACTTCTTTGCAGTACTTAGGCCAAAAACCTTGAAAACCCTGGTCTGAGAACTCACACCCTGTCAGTCGTACTTCTACATTCAAAATACATTTAGACTGCATGCTGCTCACCACCCCACCTCCTGCCAACTCTTCTCTTCACTGGATGATTGGAACTTTTTCTTTTTTTTACTATTTTTAAGGTTTAATTTTCATTATTTTATAATATGTGTGAGTGTGGGTATGTACAATGGCACGCAGGTACGAGTGGAGCCAGAGGTTTTAGATCCTTGAAGCTAGAGTTAAGGCAGCTGTGAGCCACCTGAGGTAGATTCAAGGAATTCACTGGACTTGAGTCTTCTAGAAGAACAACTTACCTGTTTTTTTCAACCCAACTGCAACCATTTCTTGAACTAAAGCATGTCTCCAAGGAAATACACAGTAGGCTCAAAATAGTAGTCAGATGATTTTAAAAAATGAAATAAAATTAGGTTCAAAACATAGCTCAGTTGGCTAACATGCATAAAGCCCTGGTTTGGATCCGAGCATTGCACAAACCAGGCGCTGTAGAGCATGCCTGTAATACCACTGTTCCAGATGAGGCGGGAGGATTAGAAAACCAAGGCTTGAGGTCAGACTATGCTACATAAGACCCTGCCTCAAGAAGAAGGAAAAAAAGTAATAAAATCAAATGTTATTCCTTCGTTGAAAACTCTCCAAAGATTTCCCATCAGGTATACGATAAACCCAAATTGAAAATACTACATGTTACTTGGCCTACAGATGTACTTCTGACTCACCCACACCAGTCATACGGGTTCTTGCTACATTCCACAACTATCTGTATGACTGAAACCTGGGGACTTTGTACTTGTATTCCTTACCTGAATCAAGCTTTCTCTTTGTGCAGCTTGGCCACTTACTTCCTACAGGGTTTTATGCAAGCATCACTTCTCAGTACAGTAGCTCCTGATCAACCTACTTTAATTGCGGGCTCTGGGCCAGCACTCGGGAGTCAGAGGCAGTGGAAGGCAGATTTCTGAGTTTGAAGCATGGTCTTAAGAGTGGACAGCCAGGGCTACACAGAGAACCCAACCAAACAACAACAACAAACCGTGCAAGCTCTCTTTTCCTAAATCCCCACCATTCCCTGTTTTTTCTCATCACACTTAGTATTAATATATTTCATATTGTAGTTAAGAATGCAGAAGTGTGAAAAATAAGTTTTTATACTTTTATTCTTTGATATTCTATCAGTACCTAGAATGACACTAATATATAAAAGGCAACAAAATGCATGTTTTAAATGAACGAATGAATCAATCATGTGATATGGGCAGATCTCATGAAAGGAGAATAAAAGAACTTTGTCCTTTCTCCTTTAAAAAGAATAGAGAAATCATACAGAAAAGCTGAAAACCTTGAGATAACACAAATTGTTAAAGCAAAATGGAACTAAGTTTGGCTTTGTTCATCTTGAAATTAAAGTTTTTTCCATTTCACCTTTTCACTAGCATCTTTTCTTTTCATATATGCTAAATATTCTAAAGCCACTCAAGCACAGATTACCATGTAACCTATTATTTGATTACAAATGATTCCCTACATTGTGGAGAAGGCAGGACCAGTAATACACAGCATTACTTAATAAGTTCTAAAGGAATCTACTGTAATTATTCCAAGCTATTTTGAAGCAACTTAGGATCTACATAGAAGAAAGTCATGGCAGAACTTTCCATAGTCTGTTGCTGGAAGAATAAGCATGCCTGTGAGAAAGCTCTTAAACTAGACCAAGAGAAAAGACATAGGTCTGCAGTTAGACAATGGGAATCTGACTAGTGACCTCAGGAACGAAGAGAAACAGGAAGACAACTGGGAAAGCAATGACGACTTCTACAAATCCCAGGTGGCGTGGGCCCGACAGCCTAGAGATTTACTGGGAAAAAGTCACCCGTTTGGCAAGGCTTGTACTCACCAGCCAGCTAATCTTCTCACCATTCCTGATAAGGCATATTTCTGACAAAAACCACCTCCAAACAAAAGGGCCAATGAGATCTGAGTCTCCAGAATCTAATCTAGCGTGTGTGCAGGCACATATGTGCAAGTAGATGTATCAGAGGTCTGATATAATTTTCAACTGCTCTCCATCTTGATTTTTATTGATATAATTTTATTGATATAATTTTCAACTGCTCTCCATCTTGATTTTTATTGATATAATTTTCAACTGCTCTCCATCTTGATTTTTATTGAGGCAGGGCCTCTTACTGAACCTGGGTCTCACAGATTCAGCTAGACTGCCTGGCCAGCAAGGATCCCTAGGGATCCTCCTGTGTGAGCCTCCCCAGCACTGGGATTACAGGCATTTACTACCATGACTGTTTTTTTACAGGGTGCTGGGAATCCAAACCCAGGGCCTCCTGCTTGAGTAGCAAGCAATTTACCAACTGAGCCACTTTCCAAGTTCCAAGTTTCTAAAACCAGTTCTAAAGCAACCAGGAAATTACTTCTAAAACAACTCTGTAAAAATTAGATATTTGCAAATTTCAACCTCTTTAGTCTTTGGTTGACATTCCTCAGGAATTAAGGCATAATACTCCTAAGGCATTGCTTTTGAAATTTTATTTTCTCCAATGCATTGCAGAAATTACATACCAACTTAAGAAAAATAAATAAGTCATCTGGGTCCCATTGTAACGGCTGGAACTTGTAATTCTAGTAACCAAGAGACTACAATGAATTTGAGGACTACAAGGACTACATTGAATTTGAGGTCAACCTGAATCACAAAGTGAAACCCTGATTCAGGAAAAGAAAGAAGGGAGGGAGGGAGGGAG
>NW_004949119.1:1743348-1746737 GCF_000317375.1 Microtus ochrogaster
GAGGGAGAGAGGGAGGGAGGGAGGGAGGGAGGGAGGGAGGGACGGAGGGAGGGAGGAAAGAAAACAGCTACTTGTTTTCTATGTTCTGTGGTTCAAATGACCCTATTTATGAAAGGTGAGGTTCCATCCGAGAGATGACATAATGAAGAGAGTGGAGGGCGTGACTCAGTTAACAAGAGGAGTGTTTGTAGAGCATACACAAAGCCTGGAGTTCAAGCCCCAGTACCATATAAAAACAAGGCATGGTACAGTATGCCTGGAGCCATACAGGGCTCAAAATTCCCAAGAATCAGACACTGTGGCATATGTCTATAATCCCAGCACTCCAAAGAGGCAGGATTACAAATAGGGCCCAATCTAGGACACATTGCAAGATCCAGGCCAACCTAGACAACACAGTAAAATCCTGAATCAAAAATCAAACAAGGGCCAGGCATAGAGGCACACACATTTAATGCCAAACTTCAGAGCCAGAGACATAAGCAGGCAGATCTCTCTGAGTCTGAGGGCAGCTGGTCTGTACGCTGAGTTCCAAGACAGCCAGATCTACATAGACACTGTCTCAAAAAGAGAGGAAGGAAGAAAGTAAGGAAGGAAGAGGGAGAGAGGGAAAAGGGGAAGGGGGCAGGGAGAGAGAACAACAAAATCAAAATAAGGACTGGAAAGATGGGCAGTGGTTAAAAGAGCTTGATGTTCTCATCACTCGTGTAATGGCGCACAACCATCTGTAACCGCAGTTCCAGGGGATCCAACAGGAAAGCACATCGTGCACCTATATGCATACAGGTAACTAACAAAATTTAACCCAATCCTCAACTTTCTTAGATAATTTGGGCAAGGTTTTTTGTTTTTTGTTTGTTTTGTTTTTCGAGACAGGGTTTCTCTGAAGCTTTGGAGTCTGTCCTAGAATTAGCTCTTGTAGACCAGGCTGGCCTCGAACTCACAGAGATCCGCCTGCCTTTGCCTCCTGAGTGCTGGGATTAAAGGCATGCACCACCACCGCCCAACTGGGCAATTTATCTAACTTCTCTAGATGTCAGTTTCTTTCTATTTTAAGATAGTGAAGAATAGTATTTATCTCTCTCAGTTAGTTAAAGAAATTAATGGGAAAAATAACACTACAAATATTAGTCTAAAATATAACATAGATTAGCATGTATGTATGTGATATGTATATATACATAGGTATATTATAATATGTATTTATGCATGTACACATAGATTAGGCTTATGTCCGACAATAGTAACTGCCACCTTAGTGTCAGATATTCCTATTTTAAGTTATTTTAAGTTACTAAGCTGCCAGTCTGTCACTGTCTTATCCTGAAGTAGCCTGTCAGAAACAGTGACTCAGTTTCTGAGATCTGAGCAGGAAGGAAGGTCTATTTTATTTTCTATTCTGCTGTTTTCATTCAAGAAAGACAGATTTTAGCCCAGCTTAGTAGTACACATGTTTAATCCCAGCAATCCGGAAGCAGAGGCAAGAGACTTCTGTGGGTACTAGACCAGCTTGGTCTAATAGTTCCAGGTCAGCCAGAGGTCCAAAGTAAGACCCTGACTCAAAAATAAATAAAATTTCAAAAAGGAGAAAAAAGAACAAAGAAAAAGAAATAAGGCAGGTTTTCCAAGATTAGGATCTGAGCACAGAAAGGAAAGGACTAAGGTCAGAGCTCTATCTGTACCCACAGTGGATGGGCAACAACAGATCTGGCTCTTGTACCAGCAGCATCAATGTCTCCATGTTGTATTCTTTTCTCATCTCTTAATTAATTACACGGAGCTTTCCCCACCCACATTGAGTAAAGGAATGTGTTTCAATTGCCTTTGACTGAATCCTCTATCTTTTCTTACTTTAATTAACATCAGTCTTGTTCTGCTATGGCTAGGGAGAACTCGATTAGGAAGGAGCAGCCTCAGCCTTCCTAGCTTGCATCTGTGGAGCTGTAACTCTACAAGAAGCTCAAGCACAAAGCCCCTCTGTTAGAGCAGCACACTAACCCCTGTGTGTCCCTCTCACATGAGCACAGGGGCTGGAACGGGCCTCCTCCTGTTCCCTTTCTCACCCCCCACCTTTCCCAGAGGGTGATCCTGTTCACACCAAAGAAAGCCAAGAACATTTAGTTCAGCAGTAAGAACAGGTGGCAGTACCAATAAAGAACAAAAACTGGTATTATTCCAATTGCTGGATTCTACAGCAGGGAGAGAGAAAGGACAGGAAGAACTCAAACCCAGGAACTATCTTGCCTTGTGGGTTCCTAACAATTTCATTTTGATAGGCCAAAAAAACACAACGCCTTTCAAGGTTTCTGTCTACAGTCATGTAAGAAACTAAAGGTCCTTTTCATTTATGAAATAGTACATTACTTTTTATCTGTTAACTATTTTCTTGGATGTAGGACAAAAGCAACAAGACTTTAACGACTAGAAGCAGGTACTTCCCCACCCACCTTTCCTAAATCAAGTAGAAGACAATTCTGTACACATGAGCACGTAATTGATCTGGATTAGCAAAAAGCCATGTGAATAAGACAGAAGTGTTATGAAGACAGAACGTCTTTGTGTTTTGGCATTTACAAATGCAGCTGCTGCTTAAGTCTTTCCCCCCCCCTAAAACACACGCCCTTGCTTTTAAAGCAGGGAACAGAACACCCTAGCTTTACAGCTAAAATAATTTTTTTGTGGATGCTTGGGCTTGTTTATTTCTTTCCTGCCTATATGACACTGAGTGGCTTTCTCAGGCTTCCTTGTCACACTGGCCCTCCTGGGGAGAGAAGCCACCCTCCTGCTTGGGGGAAGTAGACACCTCAGACAAGAAAGTCTATCTATGCCACAGATTCTACCAGACTCTGGGATAGTGATAGCAGGAGGCTGCATGTCACCATAGTTTAAACTGTAGCCAACTAGCAGGTCTCCCTGAGTGATGCCACGGAAGCAAGTGTCCTCACGAGCTCTGGTGTGCTGTGTGCCTCTCCTCTCCAGGGTGGCACAGAGAAGGCATCACATCCTTCTCTTTTCTTCGCAGAGGACTCCAGAACCATTTCAAGCTCATCTTCCATTTCCCAGGAAGGTTCCACAATGCTTGCTGTTTTTCTCAGCATGGCATTTACCCCAATAATTGGCACACATGCCTCATGAAGTGGCCCCTCAACCCTGGAGTTCCAAAGTGAAGACATCTTGAATTTTGCAGGCAAACTGATGGAGCTAGAAAACATCATTTTGAATGAGTTAACCCAGACACAGAGACAATTATCACATGTACTCACTCATAGGTGGTTTTTAAACATAAAGCAAAGAAAACCAGCCTACAAACCACAATCCCAGAGAACTCAGACAACAATGCAGACACTAAGAGAGACTTACATAGATATAATGTACATGGGAAGTAGAAA
>NW_004949119.1:1746880-1750151 GCF_000317375.1 Microtus ochrogaster
TTTTTTCGAGACAGGGTTTCTCTGTAGCTTTGGATCCTGTCCTAGAACTAGCTCTTGTAGACCAGGCTGCCCTTGAACTCACAGAGATCCGCCTGCCTCTGCCTCCCGAGTGCTGGGATTAAAGGCGTGCGCCACCACCACCTGGCCATACATCTTTAATTTTGTAGCACTCTAAATGTCAACAAAAGATTTTTTTCACATTTTGTTATAGAAAAATCTTAAATACATCAAGAGCAGACGGAATAACATGGCCAGCTTCCATGTGTCAATGGTCCAACCCAATAATGGCCAGTCTGTGGCTAATTTATTCCATTCATGTTGTTTGCCTGTGTATGTACCCTACTCCAGATCATTGGGAGGCACATGCCGGACATTTTTCACCTAAATGTATTCCAGAATAAAACTCTAAAAAATAACTTTTTCTTTAAAAAAATGCCTATACTATCCTCTAAGTAGCGTAATAAAAATTCCTTGATATCAGCAGATAACCATCCAGTTCAATAAAGACTCTTCTTCAAGCAGTGCAAGTTCTTTTTTCTATGTAGCCCAAACAAAATAACTTCCAGCTCACTATATAACCAAGCTGGTCTCAAACCCACAGCAATGCTCCTTGCTAAGCCTCCAAGTGCTGGAGTTGCAGGCATGTACCGTCAGGTCCAACTATAAAAATATTTGATTCACCTTTAGAGAACAAGGAGAACAACCGGCTGTTGTCCTCTGGGATTCTCTCCACTTATAACTAAAAAGAGCTACCTTCCAACTTCTTAAGTAGAAAAGGATCCACAAATCCTATATTACTACTTCTTTGTCACATCTACGGGTGATCTTAGGCCTTTGTTTATATTCAACTGACATTGCATATTAATATTCAATATTTTGGTCTTTTGGTCTTAGAATGGAAACTATAAAGATCATTAAAGTCACCTATCACACTTATCCCTGCTGCCAGTGCAAACAGACATTTCCATACACACCAAGACAGAAACAGAGGGGCAAAACTTCAAGATAATGAACACAGACAAGGAAGGGCAAGAACATAGTACTGCTTCTAGTAAGAAATTATAAACATTTACACAGCACAATGGTCAATTTACTAACTTTGTCATAACAAAAGATGACAGTCCTCACAGATTACCAACATTATTTGGATCAATACCATATCCACTTAGGCACTGGGGGAATTAAAGGGCTCTTGTGGATAAGATTCTAAGTCTATATTAAGTTTAGACTGTCATAAATTATGGAAAGGAAAGAATTAATCATGATCTATTTTTTCTCTTGCAGTTACACCCTTTTATTTGATTAAAAGGTGCGATCTGAACTCCACATTTTAAAAAGGGTGGAATTCAGTTTAAGTTACTGAAATTATCTCGATGGTAAAATCAGCTGAAGATATTTAGAACATCCACAGCCTAGGAGGACTTAAGAACAATGACTAATCAAAACACAACACAATCTTGTTCATATCCATAGGTAATCAAAATAAGGAAGCTAAACACAAGCAGATAGTAGTTAGAATAGACCAAGATTCACTTCCTCGTGTGTAGACTTTTTTTACTAGCTAAGATTTCTAGGGAGAAAACTACAGATCTAATTTCCTGCTTTAAATTGTGTAGGATAATAGGTTTCCTCTCTAATATTAGTCATGAATAATAATGAAAAATCTTTCCATTGCTATAGTCTAGAAAAAAAATGGATTGATAATGAACAATGAATCATTTCTCAGATCACTTTATTTCCTGGGTTAATCGTTCGGTACTAAAAAAGAATGCCACATGGTACAACTCAAAAGATATTAACAAATTTTTCCCCTAAATTCTCAAATTTGCCACAGAAAAACCAGTCTACTCGCTCTCTTAATACAGAAGGCTCGAGCGTCTTTTAACACAAAACTGCTTCCTCCTATCACCCAACCCCATCCTCCAGCTTTTACGCTACATTCTAGGATTCCTTTTGTTTTATTTTATTTTTATTATTGTTTTTCAAAACAGGGTTTCTTTGTGTAGCTTTGGAGCCTGCCTTGGAACTCACTCTGTAGACCAGGCTGGCCTAGAACTCAAAGAGATCCACCTGCCTCTGCCTCCCGAGTGCTGGGATTAAAGGTGTGCACCATCACCACCTGGTGGATTTTTTTAATCACTAATTGAAAATTTAAATTTAATCAATCGAAGCAACATTCTTCTTTGACTATGACAAAAAGTACTCTGTCCTACATGCTGGCACTGTAAAAGCTCTCATACAATCCCTGGAAGAAGAACAAAATCTTTGCACATATTAAGTACAGAGGATGGATTTTCTTCCCGGAACAGAGACAGATGAATATGCCAACACCAAAGTTAAAGTTATGCCCTGTGGACAGGGCGCAGGAGCAATCCAGCCTTAGCAATAAGAACTCTGGGCTTGGGGGCTGGAGAGATGGCTCAGTGGTTAAGAGCATTGCCTGCTCTTCCAAAGGTCCTGAGTTCAATTCCCAGCAACCACATGGCGGCTCACAACCATCTGTAATGAGGTCTGGTGCCTTCTGGCCAGCAGACATACATACAGACAGAATATTGTATGTATACATACATACATACATACATACATAAATATTTTAAAAAAAGAACTCTGGGCTACAGGTAACACAAAAAGTCCTTAATCATAATAGATGGGAATAGGTTGGGTTTTGAAATGAAACAGTAATTGGTACAATGCAATCTTCTATTTGTTAAATCAGACATCAAGGTTCAGAGTAAGCAAAATGGTCCAATGACACTATCAATTCTCTCTTTTTAACTAATTATTTGTATGTGTGTGTATGCATGTGTGTGGGTGGGTACAAGCACACCACAGCAAATGGGTGGACGTTGGAGGATAACTTGCAGAAGTTGATTCTCTCTTTCCACCATGTGGGTTCTGGTGAGCTCAAGTCTTAAACTTGATGACCAGCACGCTTATCCACTGAGCCATCTTGTAGATATAAATCCTTTAAAACAAAGGTTACTATCAGTAATTTGCATGTCAGAACAGTTGAAATTTATAGATTTAATACCAATTAACATAGGGGGGAAACTATATATTTCAGTGTACCAAAAGAAAAGAATCATATAAATATTATATGCAAACCACCATAAAACAATCAGAAGCACTGGCTACAACACACAACTGGTGAAGCTCAAAAGGCACAAGAACACTGACAGAGGGCGATGGTGGCGCACGCCTTTAATCCCAGCACTTGGGAGGCAGAGGCAGGCGGATCTCTGTGAGTTCGAGACCAGCCTGGTCTTACAGA
>NW_004949119.1:1750318-1750889 GCF_000317375.1 Microtus ochrogaster
AAAAAAAAAAAAAAAAAAAGAACACTGACAGATGCTGAGGAATGGGAGAAAACAAAAACAATAAAGCATCAAAGCCATGGGATGAGCACTCTGTCAGCCACTAGCTCACAAATACCAATATGGAGACTTATTAATTAGGAAAGCATGGTCATTAGCATAGGCTGGTCCCACTAGCTCTTATAAACTTAAAAGAATCCATTTATATTAATCTACATTCTATCACGTAGCACTACTGCTCTTCCATCTTGCATTTCCTGTTTCCTGTCTCCTGGCATCTCCCAAGCACCTAGATTTCTCCTCCTCTTCCTTCTCTCCCCAGAAATTCCACCTATACCTCCTGCCTAGCTATTGGCTGTTCAGCTTTCTATTACACCAACCACAGCAATACTCCTTCACAAAATGTACAAATATCTCACAACAGGAGGTAATGCAAGGTAAAATTCTGTATCCAAAGAAAGAATGGGGTGTGCAAGCCAGCAAGACTTAGAGGACAAATTCTTCATCTAAACATGGGATATAGAGCTGACTGGCTACTGATTCATCTAGGAAAATGTTAGTAAGTTTATTTTGT
>NW_004949119.1:1750989-1751941 GCF_000317375.1 Microtus ochrogaster
ATTTATTTATTTATTTATTTATTTATTTATTTATTATATATACAGTGTTCAGCCTCCATGTATGCCTGAAGGCCAGAAGAGGGCACCAAATCTCATTACAGATGGCTGGGAGCCACCATGTGGTTGCTGGGAATTGAACTCAGGATGTCCAGAAGAGCAGTCAGTGCTCTTAACCTCTGAGCCATCTCTCCAGCCCCCCATGTGCAGCTTTTATACAGGCTTAAAAGTGAACAATTTGTCAGATGATGGTGACACACACCTTTAATCCCAGCACAGAGCAGTGCTTTAATCCTCAGCAGGGGCACTTAGATCTCTAAATTCTAAATTCAAGGCCAGCCTGGACTACCCAGAGAAACGCTGCTGCTAAGGACACGTTTGTGTCCATGTTCCTGCTGCAGCTGGGGTCTGTGATGATGTTCATGGCCCCAGGTTATCACAGGGGAAAATAGGAACCATCAACGTTGAAATCCCGGCATTGGGGCGCATGATATGAAATTCCCAAAGAATCAATAAAGATTTTTTTTTCCGGGTCTGGAGAGATGGCTCTTCCAGAGGACCCGGGTTCAATTCCCAGCACCAACATGGCAGCTCACACCTGTCTATAACAGGCTGTAACTGTCTGTAACATGGTTCCAGGGACCCACGGGAAAATACCAATGCACATTAAAAAAAAAAAAAGACATTAGCCAGGCAGTGGTGGCACACACCTTCAATCCCAGCACTCGGGAGGCAGAGGCAGGTGGATCTCTGTGAGTTTGAGGCCAGCCTGCCCTACAGAAGGAGTGTTAGGCTCCAAAGCTACAAAGAAACCCTGTCTCAAAAAACAAACAAACCAAAAGAAAAAAACAAGAATTTTTTTTTCAGGATACGGTTTCTTTGTGTAACTTTGGAACCTGTCCTGGAACTTGATCTGCCTGCCTCTGCCTCCCAAGTGCTGGGATTAAAGGCGTGT
>NW_004949119.1:1753401-1754160 GCF_000317375.1 Microtus ochrogaster
GTGTGTGTGTGTTTGGAATACATGCCAGGATAAAATAAAATGGCAGTTACACTCAAAGTACGTTAGTCACATCAAGCTGGTTCCCTACAGTGCCTAAGTCACTATATTTTCTAACTTAAAGAAAATAAATCTGGTCAGACTAAGTAGTAACACCATGAGGAAAATAATAAAATTGTAAAATATCCTCAGAATTATAAAATCCTAAAATAGAGCCTTTGACACCCTAAGTATATCAACCCATCTATCATAAGCATCTTATCTGAAGACTCAACATATTTCCTCAAGTCAAAAAGATTAAAAAGCAAATTCCCTTCTGCTCAGTTATCTTTGAATATGTACCATAAAGTCTGAAGGCTAGCTCCCCTCTCTTTGGCTTATAAAATACTAATTTATAGTCAAATTACAATCTGTCACTCTGAGAAAGAAAATACAAGACTATGTTGGTTCTCCAGAGCCCCTCCCAGGTAAAACACTGTACAAAGCCAGACACAGTAGTTTACACCTGCAATCCAGCACTGAAGAGCTGAGGAAGGAGATTTTTACAGTGTGAGACTTCCATCTCAAATAAATAAATAGTACAGTAAAGTCCCGACCAGGCAAGGCATGTTTGAGTTTCCAATTTCAAGAGATTCTTCTTCCCAGGATCTCTCCAAGATTATTATTTCTTTAGCAAGTATCGGCCTAATGCCATGAATCAGACATTACTTGAACTTACTGACAAAGCAGACAATGTGATCATTTATAAAATCAGGTTAAATG
>NW_004949119.1:1755205-1767395 GCF_000317375.1 Microtus ochrogaster
TCTCTCTCTCTCTCTCTCTCTCTCTCTCTCTCTCTCTCGTGTGTGTGTGTGTGTGGTTCCCTCGCAGCACAGCTGAGCTTGGACTTCTTGTTCCTGTTTCGTGAGTTTGCTCCTTATAATAAATAAAAATATAATTGTTTTATCCTTTAGCTAGCCTGGTTATTTCCCAAATCGAGCTAATTTCTACAAGTATTCAGCTCACAATTTCTACTTTAAGCTAAAAGCCAAATGATATACCTAGGCAGCCATGACAAACTAATAATTCAGCCTTCAGGCTAGGAATGGTGGCACACACCTTTAATCCCAGCACTTGGGAGGCAGAGGAAGCTGGATCTCTGAGTTTAAAGCCAGCCTGGTCTGAGTGAGTTCCAGGACAGCCAGGTATACACAGAGAAACATTGTCTCGAAAAACCAAAAGGAAAAAGAAAAAAATAATAATTCAACCCTCACAGACAAAATAATGACTGACCCTGGAATTGTACTCTGAACTCAGATGGAAATTACAGATTTACTCAAACACAACTGAACCAAAAAACCACAGAACTACATGTTGGTCAAAGATACACACCAACCAAGGACTATTCTATTTCTTTTTCTTAATCAAATCTCTCGCATTTTCTTTGTCTCTATACAAATGCCCAGTCTTATTTTACTCAGAGCATGAAAATATGAGGTAGAGAACTGGTAGAAAGAATTGAATGGGGAGTCACAATGGTGGTGCACATCTTCAATTTCTCAGAGTCAAGAGGCAAGCAGAGACTTGAGTTCAAAGACAGCCTAGTCTATAAAGTGAGTTGCAAGACAGCAAGGAACTGTCTACACAGATAAACCCTGTCTTAGGGGGGAAAATGTCCTAATTAACCAAATCCCCTCAATATTAACAACTTGGCAAAATAGATAGTGAGAAAAAGCAATCTGAGGAGCTTACCTTGAGAGCACAGAAGATGCAGGAGTCGCCCATGCACTTGTGAGTTGTAAGCTGCCTAAAGCTACGGCGGAAGATGTCCAAGTGCCACAAAACCTTCCAAAACAGGAATACTCATTAGCCTACAGATAGCCTTTAACTTTCAAGTCAAGAATTCAAGAAAACAGGGAATGACTGCAGGAAAAAGAATCTCCATGATCTGGACAAAAGATCATTCTAACATATTAAAACAAATCTCAAAAAGCTAAAGCATCAGGACTACAGAAGGCTCAGTGGTAAAAAAAAAAACCTTGCAGAGTCTGGTTCCCAGCACCCACAGCAGGTGGCTCACATCAACCTATAACTTCAGCTCCAGGGGATCTGACACCCTCATCTGGCCCCCATGGGCATACTACATTCATGTGGACAAACACACATACATACATACATACATACATACATACATACACACATACAAACACACATAAAATTTTTAAGCAGATTTAAAAAAAATCCAAAGGAGAAAAATGGGATATAATAACTAACAAGGATGACAAATGGACATATTTTGGGGAACAAAACATTTATTTGAATAGGAAATAGAAGTCACCTAATGAAAATATCCTATGATTAAAAATCAAATGTGATATTGAAGAAGAAATTTAGGGATTACAAACCGTAGAACTGGGCAAGGGGATTAGAGTTATAGTTATAGTTTTCCTTAGTTATGATAAAAGATAAATTAGATATGAAACTTTAGACGCACAAAGAAATATTGTAACTGTAATTCTTGCTTGATACCTGTTTTGTTATATGTAGTTTTACTATGTTAAAGTAAAAACTTTCCTTTTTATTTATACAGTAAACAGATGATGTGGGATTCCTCTCTGTAGGCTGTGAATATGTCTTATTACCATTGGTTAAGAAAGAAGCTGCTTTGACCTATGGCAGGGCAGAATATAACAAGGCAGGAAATCCAAACAGAGATAGAGGAGGAAAGAAGGCCGAGTCAGGCAGACACCATATAGCTATGGAAGTAGAAAGTCAGTCTCATGACGATACACAGAGTAATAAAAATGGGTTAGTTTAAGATATATGAGATAGGAATACTCCTGAGCCATTGGCCAAGCAGTGTTGTAATTAATATAGTTTCTGTGTGTTTAATTGGGACTGAAAGGCTGCGAGATCAGGCAGAACAAGAACTTCCGTTTACAGATTAGCCATGTGGCAGAGCACTTTAACAAATGTAAGGCCCAGGTTCCATATAAAGAACCAACTCATTAATAAATGGTGCAGAATTAATGGTCTCCACAAGAAAAGGAAGAACACCCTGAAATTTGTACTAAAAACTTGAACTATAATGTTAAATTTTTACCTTTGTGACAATTCTTAAGTCAATAGGATACAAATTGATAGTAGGCTGCTGAGCATGTGACATGGACCTCTAAGAAACAAGTGTATCTCCATTAAGAAGCTACACTGAGCTGGGCATGGTGGATCTCTGAGTTCAATGCCAGCCTGGTCTACAGAGCTAGTTGTAGGACAGCTAAGGCTACATAAAGAAACCCTGTCTCAAAAAACAGAAACAAAAAAGAAGCCACATTGGTTTACACATCAAGTTCAAGGCCAATCAGAGCAATGCTGCAAGATCTAGTCTTTTAAAAAAAATTAATATTACAGGGCTGAGGAGATGGCTCAGTAGGTAAGGGTACGTTCTGTGAATGCAAGAGGACCTGAGTTCCAATCTCTAGCACCCATATAAAAGCTAGGCATGCTTTTCAACCTAGTGTTAAGCTCTTTAGCTAACCAGCCTAACTAAAATGGCAAGCTTCTGGTCCACAAGCAACCCTGTACATCTCACATATTAGGCGCACAGTAGTAAAAAAGACACACAACTTCTCCCCTTGCCTGTACATGCATGGGTGAATATACAAATGGACAAGTGCACTTATAACACACACACACGAAAGGTTTTCTAAAAAATTAAATGATGCTGGGGCTATAGAGATGGCTCAGAAGTTAAGAGCTGACTGCTCTTGCAGAAGACCCACCCAACTTCTGCTCTCACATCCACGTGACAGCTCAGATGCTTATAATGCCAGTCTCAAGGATCAAACACGCGCTTTTGGCCTCCATAGGCTTTGTACGTACAAGGTGTACATACATAAAAGCAGGTAGAAAAATCCATATACATAAAAACAAATGAATAAAAAAATTTAAATAACATAACCATAATGTCTTAGGAAGTTTCCCTTGCTAGAAAAATGACACAATATATCAGAAAAAGAAAAAAAAAACTGGACAGTGGTGGCAAACACCTTTAATCCCAGTACTTGGGAGGAAGAGACAGGCAGATCTCTGAGTTTGAGGCCAGCCTGGTCTACAGAGTGAGTACCAGGATAGATAGGGCTACACAGAGAAACCCTGTCTTCAAAAACCAAAATGGGGGTGGGGGTGGGGTCCTGTAAAGGTGGTAAAGATGCCTCAGAGGCTAAGAGCACTTGCTGCTCTCCTGGAGGACAGTTTCAGTTCCCAGCACTGACATGATGGCTCACAACCATCTATAGTGGGATCTGATGACTCTTCTGGTGTAATGTAACAGACATGCAAATAGAGCACTCATAAACATAAAATAAATAAATCTTAAAAAAAAAAGAGGGGCTGAAGAGATGGCTTCACAGAGATATACATGCAGGCAACAATGAACATAAATTTTCATGTAAACATGTGTGTGTTTACATATGTATGCATAAAGATGTATGTATGTATGTATGTATGTATAAAGCCATCATAGGGGCACACACCTTTAATTCCAGAACTTTAGAAGTAGAAAGAAGATCTCTATGAGTTAAAGACCACACTGGTCTACAAAGAGAGTTGTAGACCAACCAAGATACATAGTGAGACCATGTCTTTAAAAGGTGAGGGCAGTAGTCTCTGGAGAAATGGCTCAGCGCTTAAAAGTACTAACTGCTTTTCCAGAGGACCCAGATTCAATTCCCAGCACCCACACAGCAGCTCACAACTTCTATAATTCAGGGATCTGATGACTCTGATCTCCAAGGACATCTATACTCATATGTAGACACACGTACTCATCTAGAGTTTAAAATAATAAAAACCATCTTTTTGAAGAAAACAACAATAAAGCTGTCCTGAATACCAGACCAGGGCACACCTAGAGTTTCTGCTACTTGAAAGCTCCTTGGGGCTGGAAAGATGACTCAGTGGGTCAGTTACTTGCTACATAAGCATAAGGACCAGAGTTCAAACCCAGAACCCAGGAAAATGTTGGGTGTGTATGGCAGCCCTGCCTACCACAGTGCTGGGTAGGCAGAGAAGGAAGATCACAGAGAAAGCAGACACTCACACTTGCACCCACACTCATTACAACACAGACACATGACAAAAAACAGACACTATTCTCAAGATACAATCTAAAATTTTTGAAACAGATTAATAATATTTATATCATTATTAATCTCCAATTTACAAATTAGGTAACTGACATTCTTTTCGAAATAAAGAACCTAGCCTAAGATCACAAATAAATGTAAAATATGATCTCAGGTTACAGAATTCAGAAAGAAACTGTCAGTTGTCACATTTTAAAGATTCTGCAAACACAACACTATCAGTTGTCACAAAGAAAAAGGTGGCCTTACCTGCAGGGCGCTGTTGAGGAAGCAGCTGTTCTGCCCTGGCTCATTGCTGAGACCTTTGCTGGGGGCAATAGACATTGAGCTTCGAGGTGCAAACATCCCTTGAACACTACCACAGCTTCCAGAAAAGTAATTTTTTTTCCAAGACATTATTATTCACATTAGTCCCAAAGGTATTAACATTAAAAAAAAAAAAAACAACAACAACAAGAAGGAAAGAAGGGGAAAAAAGGCCTTAAATCTTGGCAGGAAACTTGTGCCTGCTGAAGTCCTTTTCAAAAGAAAAGAATCCAGAAGTTTGCTTATATTGTTTATATTGGAAGACTGATTTTGTATCTCCCAAGCATCACATATGTAAGCTCACAGAATTTCGGTTCCCTTTAGATCCAGGTGACAACGTTGTCTTTCACTTGCTCCAGTGTTCAAAATGTAACTTAGCATATCACTAATGCTGAGAAGGCCTTAAGTATTGCTTCCTTCTATGCTTCTGAAACTGCTTCCCAAAGTCCTGGTAAAAAGAAGGATGTCCTCAACTCAACAGTATGAGGGACCCAGCTAAGTAAGACAAGCTCTTCAGCCTTCTTTCTAAGGCTTCTCGTGGACTGAAGACTTCTCCAGCTGGGAGGAAAGGCAAGAACCCAACACACTCCTCTTCGCCCTCTTCTCAGTGCCTTGGCTCATCCTCCTCTAGCAAACCCAAGCTCTCTAAACAACTGAACAGATACCACACAGCCAAGAAGTTTGTCTAAATTCTCAGTAGGATTTTGCTGATGTTCTTTCTGCACCTTTGAAATAAGCTCCAAATTCTTCTGTCCTCTCTACCAGATCTTCAGAAAGTCTCTTCTCTTTTCTTCGGAGACCAGAATATCCAGCTGTGCCAGAGAGCTTTAACAGAAAAGAAAAAAATAAAAAATTTACGTCACTTCATGACTCTACTGGCTTTGCACTGTTCTGCCAAGATCAACGTTGCCTCACCTCTCAGTATAAACTTGAAACCTTGGCAAACAATGCCGAGAGAGAGAGGTGTGGGGGAAGAAGAAAGAGAGAGAGAGAGGGAGAAAGAGAGTATAAACCAGCAACAGAAAAGGGAGATGCTAAACCAAAGGGAAAAACAAGAGTAGGCAGCTTTACTTTCATAGGAAATTTCCCTGACATTTTGAAGAAGTTGAACTGAACAAAACAAAAACAAACTTTCTGGAAAGAAGTTAACAAAGAACAAAAACACAAAAATCAGTAAAAAATTAAGCACCCAGTGAGGAAATCTAAATCTTCTAAAGGTATCTTCTACGCACAGTGAAAATCTGCTTACAATCTGGGCTCCATTCTAGGAAATGAGACTCTGTCACAGAGAATCACTCATGGTCAGCAGACCACATGTCCTTAATATCCAATCCAAAAGACTTAAGCCTTCTGCCTCGTTTGTTCACTTGATTGACTAGTTTTTAATTAATATTTTTCAGAGAATCAGAAAAAATAATTTGAGTTATAAATCACTTAATCCTCAAATTATATAAAGGGACTCAGAATGTGAAATCATCCACCTTCTTTTGGCTTCAACCAACTACAATGTCTGAGACAACAGTGAGTAATATCAAATCAAGCTCCATTCCTGGAAGGAAGTCATCTCACCTCTGGGTGTTTGTTTGTTTGAGAGACGGGGTCTGACCTGGAACTCTCTAGTTAGACCTGGCTGACCTCAAAACTCAAAGTGCTAGGATTAAATGTGTGTGTCCAGCACATCCAGCACAACTTTCTGGAGTCAGTTCTCTCCTTCCACCAAGCAGGTCCCCAGGATCAACAAGTGCCTCCACCCACCTAGTCATCTCAATGACCCCATTCCTATTTTGAGATGGGGTCTTAATATATAGCTTTGGCTGGTCTAGAACTCACAACACAGTCCAGGATGACCTCAAACATCCAGCAATCATCCTTCTTACCCAAGTGTTCAGATTATAGCTATCTACCACACCTGGCAAAAGTGCTAAATTTCAAATGTCTCCTCAAGCTTCTCTTTAATGTCTACCACACAGACGACTTAGAAATTAGAAATAGTACAGATGTTATAGCAGGTGCCATCATCTAATCTCCCGAGAAGCAAAGACAGAGAGACTATGAGTCTGAGGCCAGCCTAGGCTAAATAAGAAGACTATTGCCAGGTGGTGGTGGTGCTTGTCTTTAATCCCAGCACTCAGGAGGCAGGTGGATCTCTGTGAGTTTGAGACCAGCCTGGTTTTCAAGAGCTAGTTCCAGGACAGGCTCCAAAGCTACAAAAAAATCCTGTCGCGAAAAACAAATAAAAATAACAAGACTATCTCAAAAGAGTAAATAAATTAAATAAAGTTTTAAAAGCTTAAGAAGTTTGGGTATGTTGATACATATCTTTAATCTCAATACTCAGGAGACAGAGGCAGGCATATCTGTGAGATGAAGTTCCAGGCTACCTAAGGCTACATAGCGAGACCCTGCCTAAAACAAAAAAACAAACAACAAAAACTAAAATGGGCTGGGGAGGTATGGCAACACACATCTGTAACCCTATTTAAGAAGTGGCGGCAAAGAGCTCATGAGCTCCAGACCAGTGTGGTCTACACACCAAAACCCTTCTTCAATCATAAAAAAAAAAGCAAAACTGAGCTTGGAAGTGTTGGCGCACACCTTTAATTCCAGCACTCAAGAGGCAGAGGCAGGAGGATCTCTGAGTATGAGGCCAGCCTGGTCTATAGAGTGAGTTCCAGGACAGCCAGGGCTATACAGAGATAAACTCTGTCTTGAAAAACCAAAAAACAAAACAAAAATGCTTTGAGGTTTTAGTCATTATCTGGAGAACATCTGACACTGACGTCAGTGTGAGAGAAAAAACTGAGGCACAAGAATATTGACTGGTTGCATAAAACTGTTACTCCCACCTTTCCACATTCCTAGACTGTTTATAACCTCACAATACATGTGTCACAAAGTATTTAGTTATACATTGTATGATCATAATATTCACTGTCTTTATTCTTCTTTAGTTTTATATAGTATACATGTATCATATGACTATATAAAATAAAATATTGTCTAGTATCAAGCATATGATGACACTATGCTGATATTATTTAATCCTCACAATAGCCTACTAGGTAGATAGCAATAGCTCAACTTTATACTGGGGACTTAAAGTCATCACCTTGCCTAACTGGTATGCAGCAGAGCTGGAATTGGGTGGCTATAATATTGTCACTTAATTATGTATCTTATTCCAGTATCCCCAAAGCCCACACCACAGTGGTAGTCATAAGGAGGCATTCAACATATATAGCCTGGGGATTAATGTAGAACCAGGAGGAACTCACATGTTCTCCCAAAGACTGTAAGACCCTTACTTCTCTACGTGTCCCTCGCTTCCCTCGTGAACACCATACTCAAGGCCACTCAGCACTGTCCAACAAGCCACGCAGCATTCCTTTAGCTCACCGGCTGTGAAGCACTAATAAGCACCACGCTTCCAGTTGGCTCATAGCACAAGGGACTTGGCAGGGAGGTGGGGTTTTCAGTATCGCCTGCCCCGTGACACACCTGAGCACAGAGACAAAAGGAAGAAAGACAGTGGCAGAAGAGGACACACAAGCTCTGAATGGCAGCATTATGTGAGGACAGTAGTAAGTTTTTACACTACTTAGGTATGTCAGAAACCAAAAGTAACAGAGAAAAAGAACAAGGATAAGAAAGGCAGCAAAAATGGTGTAGGCGAACACTGATGACAAAAACATTCCACTTAAAATGAAATGTTTCGTTCTAAGTCTAACATTAAGTAGCACAATGAGGACAGTGTCATTACTGAAGACACATGAGGAAATGGTATCTCTAGCTACATGGCCCTAGTAACCTGTTTTTAAAGAGAAAAGATTACCCTTTAAGCAATATTGAACTATATATAAAATAACAATGTCTGCCACTTACTCTCAAATGGTACAGAAAGTAGGAAATATGTATGTACACACACACACAAGGAATAGACACATAAAACAAATATACTACAATGTTAACAATAGGTGACGCTCCCTGAAGAATATGAGAATGCCAGGCTGGGGAAACACTTCAGATGGCAGTATCTACCTAGCATGCATAAGACCCTGGGATCAATCCCTAGCACTTGGAAAGTAGAGGCAGAGAAATCATAAAGGTCATCCTTAACTACATATAAAATTGTATTTAAAATGGTCAGAGTTCTGGCTGAATGGAATGGAGCGCAGCCTGCAGAGCCCAAGGTCACCGGTTTGAGTCCCAGGTAAGTCTGTACTGTGTGAATGGGTCTGTGTGATGTAATGTCTCTGTGTCTGTGCTGTCTGAGTGTTGTGTATGAGTGTGAAGTGTGCATGTATAATTAATCGAAAAAAATTGTATTTAAACAAAAAAGTGGAGATTTTATCTTACTATTTCTTGTAACTTCTCTGTAAACTTTATATTTAAGTTAAAAGAGGGGCTGGCAATCTCAAAGTTAGAGAAAAAAGAAAAAGACAGTTACAACAAATATAGGTAAGAAGATCTAGGGTATGGCTGAGTAGGTAAAGTGCTTGCAACAAAAGCATGAGGGCCTGACTTTGGTCCCCGGCACCCAGACAAAAGCCAGATGTGCTTATAACCCCAGACCTGGGGCAGGAAATACAAGAATATCCCTAGCTCAAAAAATAAGTAGAAAAGCAACTGAGGACAGCTCGTGTGCAAGATCCTGCCTTGAATTCTAAGCAACAGGAAAAAAAAATATGTAAGTATAGTAGAAAAAATATGTAAGTATAGTATAGAAGGAACCAACGCAGTGAACTATACAAAGAGGACAGAAGACAATCTTCTATTTCTACACTTTTGCTCGTATGCTTAATTCCAAGCAGATTATCTGGGACAGGATCCTGAGCTTCATTTTCTAAGTCTGTAAAATAGACACAGTATCTATTTCACTAAATTATTGACAGTGAATGAAATAGTATGAAAATACTAGTAAATCTGAAAATGAACAGATAATTAATTCAGTGACTTAATTATTATATGATTAATAATTATACATATATTAATTAATTGCGATATCTAAAAGCAAAAAGCCAAAGATTAGAAGAAAATACTTGCAAATGACATACTGGAAAATAGCATTTAACATGTACATGTTATATAGCATATGTAGATTGTCTATATAATCTATGTAGATACATGTATCCAAGGAGAGAGGAAACAAAGACTAGTACTCTCTTCCCAGTCCCCTAACGTCATCCTCCTTTGTGCTCAACACACTGAAACTTGGATCATGACATCCACATTCTACCCTGGTAGGCGACAGAGGTTCTTGTGCTCACAGATAAACATGAGGGGAACCAGAAATGTTAAACAGAAAAGGTTCTTTGTTCTTTCAAATGAATGTATGCATAATCTGCTAACTTCAGAAGGCTGAGAGCTGACATGGTTAATAGCCTCGTGAATTCAGTGTTCTTTGTGGATGAAACGACACCAAATCCTCCACCAGACTTATTGAGAGCTTGTCAATCTTTACAATCTATCCTTATGGAAGGTGTCACATGTAGTCCATCTATAGAACAAACTTTATGGAACATGTCACACGAACTTTACAAAGAGCTTTGGTGTAGTCATGTCTTAAGCTTTATTGTGAACATGTGACTGATTATCACCAGGTAAGTTTTCACAAAATTATGTTGTGTTTAAATATGAGCTACTCAAGGTCAGACTCCTGAAGTTTGATGCAGCACTGGTTACTTGGCCATGTTAAACCAAACTGCCTTCTTGTCTCTCACAGATATTTACTCTACTGGCCGTAATGGACACAGAGACACCTTACACTCCCACACCCCTCGTTCATATTAGTTACTTCTGAACACAGATTGCAGTATGTGGAATTTATTATTCTATAGAATAAAAACATTATAGAAAACAGAATTTTAGTCTATAGAGTTGGGTAATAGGTATGAAATCATTGAAAGTTTAATTGGAAAAGAAAACATTAACTACATTATAATAATCAATTCCAGAATCAAGTCCCTAAAATCCATATCTGAAATAAGAGAGAGGTGACTTTTTTTGTTTATTTCTTTGTTTTTTTTGTTTGTTTGTTTGTTTGTCTTGTTTTTTGACACAGGGTTTCCATGTGTAACAGCCCTAGCTGTGCTGGAACTAGTTCTTGTAGACTAGGCTGGCCTCGAACTCACAGAGATCCACCTACCTCTGCCTCCAAAAGGCATGCGCTGCCACCACCTGGTGACAGGTGACTTTTTAAAGTAAAAATTATTATTAATAGAATCAATATTTATTTCCTTTTAACTCTAGCTTGAAAATATACATAAGTATCTACAACCCAGTTCTAAAAGGTCAGTTATTTGATCTATAGGGTGGTTATCTGAAACTCTTGAGTGAACAGTTACCCAACTGTACAATATCCCACGGGTTGAACTTTGGCATCAAATTAGTACATCATGTATAAAAGAAAGAATTATACACTGTTAAAAGAAAGAAAATCATGTCTTTCTATGACAAGCAACTTACTGTCACTTATAAACAATTTGTCTGAAGCCAGCTGAAAAGAAAATACACAAACAAGAAAACATGTCTCCCTTTGTTACAGGAAGAGAGAGGTAGGCCACTTGGCTCTTTCCTATATTTCCCATTCAGAGGTCCACAGAAAATTTCCCAGCCTCTATGAAGATAGTACAAAGACGAGAGTAGTTAAAAGTACAGGTAATGGGGCTAGGTTTACAGCTCAGTGGGTTATAATGTTTGCTCTGCATGCTTGAAGATTTGAGTTGAAGCCCCAGCTTGGCCTCATATTCACGAAACCCAGCATTATGCAGCAAAGACAGAAAAATCCCAGGAACTCAGTAGTCAGCCAATCAGCTAGCCAAGCCAAAACAGCAAGCAAGACAAATCAGTGAGTTAAAATTCTTGCCACCAGGCTGGAGAGATGGCTCAGCTGTCTGCTGTTGCAGAGGTCCTGAGTTCAATTCCAAGCAACCACATGGTGGCTCACAACCATCTGTAATAATATCTGGTGCCCTCTTCTGGCTTGCAGAACACTGTATACAATACATAATGAATAAATACATCTTTAAAAAAAAGTTCTTGCTGCCAAGCCTAACAACCTGAGTTCTACCCCAGAACCCACATGCTGACTCCCACAAGTTGTCCTCAGACCTCTACTAGGGCACTGAGACATGTGAACACCCACACATATACATAAATGCAATAAATAAATGAAATGTAATTTTCAAGATCGTTTTTAAAAGTGCAGGTTTAACCAGGCAGTAGTGGCACATATATTTTTTATATTTATTTACTCGTTTGTTTGTTTATGTATGCGGTGTTCTGCCTGCATGTATGCCTGCAGGCCAGAAGAGGGTAACAGATCTCATTATGGATGGTTATGAGGAACATGGTTGCTGGGAATTGAACTTAGGACCTCTGGAAAAGCAGTCAGTGCTCTTAACTACTGAGTCAATTCCCCAGACCCTGTGGCACATCTTTAATTCCAGCACTTGTAAGGCAGAGGCAAGCAAATCTGTGAGCTCCAGGCCAGCCTGGTCTGCAGAGCAAGTTCCAAGACCAGTGCTACACAGAGAAAACCTGTCTCAGGAAAGAAAAAAAAAAA
>NW_004949119.1:1767837-1773338 GCF_000317375.1 Microtus ochrogaster
CACACACACACACACACACACACACACACACACACACACACACTCCTAAAGAAAAGACTCCATGAAAGTTAGGTGTGGACTGGCAGATCAGGATTGAGCCAACCACCGGACTCACAGTCTGCGATTGAGCCAGTGACCAGATACAGAGCCAATGATCTCCACTGGAACAGGTACAGGGGAGTAAGTAACCTCTGTGCTGTGCAAGTGAGCCGAGTGAGCCCGAGACAGACTGCTAAAGGTCCAGACATGAATCCGGGACCTTCAAGGGAGAAGTCTGGGAGAGAGTCTAGGACCTCCCAGGAACTAGGCCGGAGCCAGGACCTCTATCAGTCTGGGCGTGAAAGAACCTGGGTGCTCCAAAGGAATAGGCAGGAACCGGAGATCTCTGCAGCGGGGCCAGGAGCAAGTCTGGGACCTCAGAGAGAGTAGGCCTCAGCCAGGTCCTCTGTGGGTTCCCGCTTTGGTCTGGGACATGAATGGGAATAGGAACCTGAAACCCCTGCGGGTCTGAGCGTGAGTCAGGGACCTCCGAGGAAGTAAGCAGGTCCTCTGCAGGTTCGGGCACACCCGGCCCTGGGTCCCCCGAGGCAGTAGACCTGAACCAGAAACCTTTCTAGGTCCAACTCCAACTAAGGAACTTCTGCAGGAAGGAATCCAGACCAGGATTTAAAGTTACAGGTCGAAGCTGATAACCTATGCCAAAGTTGCCCAGAAGCAAGGAACTCCACCTTGGGCAACAAATTCCACAGGAGTGGAACTGAGCGAGTCACTGAGAGGGCCTGAGGAAACAGGTTCCACCAGGAGCGGAAGCCGGGAGCAAATCCAGTCCTGGGACACTGGTGGATCAGGATTGAGCCAACTACCTGACTCAGAGTCTGCGATCTCCACCCACCAGAACCAGCTACCTAGGACACAGAGAGAACAAGCTCCACCAGGAGCAGAAGCCAAGAGCAAACCCAGTCCAGGGACACTGGTGGATCAGGATTGAGCCAGTGACCAGATCCAAAGTAGCGATTTCCACCAGAACAGGTCCAACTCCAAGCCAGGGACTTCTGCAGGAGGAGATCCAGACCAGGATTTACAGATTTGATCAGCCAGCAGCTTATGCCAAAGTAGGCCTGAGACAGCAAACTCCAAGAGAGCAGACAAAAGCACACGACACTGAGCTACCTCCAGGAACAGGAATAACCAACAGGGTAACTAAAACTGTGACACTTACTGTACCATGAGGAACAACCATCTGAGCTTTGGATTCACTGGCACCTAGAAGATTATTCAACAGAATCTCAGACAGCCCCAAACACACCTATTAGAGGAAAAGATGGGTAGAAAAGGTAAGATCACACGCTACACCAAAGAGCAACACAACAACAGTAAAACCTAAAGACTCTACAAAAGCAAGGCCTGAACAACCAAATATGGATGAACCAGAAGAAAATGATCTAAAAAATAAACTCAAGAGAATACTTGAAATTCTTAAAGATGAAATGAGAAATTCTCTTAAAGAAATGGAGGAAAAAAACAAACAAAATATTGTAAGATATCAGCAAATCACCAAAAGAAAACCAAGAAAAAAAATCAAACATATAAAAGAAACTATTCAGGACTTGAAAACTGAGAGAGAAACAATAAACACAAGCTGAAAAAATTATAGAAAAAGAAATCATGAGAAAAAGATCAGGAACCACAAATGCAAGCATGAACAGCAGAATACAAAAAAAAAGTGGAAGGGAGAATCTCAAGCGCTGAAGATACAATAGAGGAAATAAACTCATCAGTTAAAAAAAAACATTAAACCTAACAAAATCTTAACCCAAAATATCCATGAAATATGGGACACCATATGAAGGCCAAATCTTAGAATAATAGGTATAGAAGAAGTTCAACTCAAAAGCACAGAAAATTTAACAAAATCATAGAAGAAAACTTTCCCTACCTAAAGAAAGATATGCCTGTGAAGATACAAGAAGCTCACAGAATACCAAATAGACTGGATCCAAAAAAAGTCCTCTCGCCACATAATAATCAAAACACTAAACATACAGAGTAAAGAAAGAATATTAAGAGCTGCAAAGAAAAAAAGGCCAAGTAACATATAAAGGCAGACCTATCAGAATTATACCAGACTTCTCAGTGGAAACAATGAAAGCCAGAAGGTCATGGTCAAGCATAATGCAGACATGAAGAGACCACAAATGTCAGCCCAGACTACTTACTATACCCAGAAAAACTGTCAATCACCATAGAAGGACAAAACAAGATATTCCATGACAGATCTAGATTTCATCAATACCTAGCCACAAACCCAGCCCTACACAAAATACTAGAAGGAAAACTCCAACCCAAGGAAGATGGCTACACCAACAAAAACACAGATAATTGATGATCTCATAACAGCAAATCCCGAAGAAGAAAAAAATGCACAAATTAACATGACCAACGATGAAAACTAAATTAATGGAGATAGCAACACTGGTCATTAATATCCCTTAATGTAAATGGAC
Organism: Microtus ochrogaster; assembly: GCF_000317375.1. NCBI lineage: Eukaryota > Metazoa > Chordata > Mammalia > Rodentia > Cricetidae > Microtus > Microtus ochrogaster. The sequence continues at coordinate 1,770,342 of NW_004949119.1, forward strand.
TCAACTCACCTATAAAAAGGCACAGGATAATAGACTGGATACAAAAACAGAATCCATCCTTCTTCTACATACAAGAAACACACCTCAACCTCATAGGCAGACATTGTCTCAGAGTAAAGGGTTGAAAAAAAATATAACAATCAAATGCACCTAAGAAAGAAGCGGCCAGGTGGTGGTGGCACATGCCTTTAATCCCAGCACTTGGGAGGCAGAGGCAGGTGGATCTCTGTGAGATCGAGACCAGCCTGGTCTACAAGAGCTAATTGCAAGACAGGCTCCAAAACCACAGAGAAACCCTGTCTCAAAAAACAAAAAACAAACAAAAAAAAAACCAAAAAAAAAGAAAGAAAGAAAGAAAGAAACAGGTGTAGCTATCCTAATATCTAGCAAAACAGACTTCAAGCTAATATCAGTTAAAAGAGACAAAGAAGGATATTTCATATTAGACACAGGAAAAATCCATCAAGAGGAAATTTCAATACTGAACATCTATGCCCCAAATACTAGGGCACCCTCATATGTCAAAGATTCACTTCTAAAGCCTAAATCATACATTAAACCCCACACACTAATAGTGGAAGACTTCAACACTCCCCTCTCACCACTGGACAGGTCAATCAGACAAAAAATGAACAGAGAAATAAAAGAACTAACAGATGTTATGACTCAAATGGACATAAGAGACATCTATAGAACATTCCATCCAAACAGAAAGGAATATACCTTCTTCTCAGCACTTCATGGAACCTTCTCAAAAACTGACCACATCCTCAATCACAAAACAAACCTCAACAAATACAAAAAAAAATTGGAATAACCCAATGTACCTTATCAGATCACCAAGGTCTAAAACTAGAAGTCAACAGTAATGCTAATTCCAGAAAACCCACAAACACATGGAAATTAAACAATGGTCGCCTGAATCATCAATGGGTAAAGGAAGAAATAAAGAGGGACATTAAAGACTTCCTAAAATTCAATGAAGGTGATCACACAACATACCCAAATTTATGGAACACAATGAAAGCAATGTTAAGAGGCAAGTTCATAGCACTAAAAGCCTACATAAAGAAGCTAGAAAAATCCCACACTAGTGAATTAACAGAACATTTGAAAACTTTAGAACAAAAAGAAGCAAACTCACCTAAGAGGACTAGATGACAGGAAATAATAAAATTGAGAGCTAAAAATCAACAAAATAAAAACAAAGAAAACAATACAAAGAATCAAAGAGACAAAGAGCTGGTTCTTCCAGAAAATCTACAAAATACACAAACCTTTATCCAAAGTAAACAAAAAGCAGAGAAAGAATATCTAAATTAACAAAATCAGAAATGAAAAGGGAGACATAACAACAAACATGGAGGAAATACAGAGGATCATCAGGTTATATTTTGAAAACCTGTACTCCACAAAATTGGAAAACTTAAAGGAAATGGACAACTTTCTGGATAAATATCACTTACCAAAATTAAATCAAGACCAGATAAGCAAATAAACAGACCTATAACTGCTGAAGAAATTGAAACAGTCACCAAAACTCTCCCAACCAAAAAAAGCCCAGGACCAGATGGTTTCAGCTCAGAATTCTACAAGACTTTCAAAGAAGAACTAATACCAATATTCCTCAAGTTATTCCACACAATAAAAACAGAGGGAACATTGTCAAACTCTTTCTATGAGGGAGGCTACAATTACCCTGATACCCAAACCACAATACTAAAAAAGAGAATTACAGACCAATCTCACTCACGAACATTGATGCAAAAATACTAAATAAAATACTAGCAAATCGAATCCAAGAACACATCAGAACCATCATCCACCATAATCAATAGATTAAAAAACTAACCAATAGCTGGCATAACTGGATATCAACATGTAGAAGAATGAAAATAGACCCATATTTTTCACCATGCACAAAACTCAAGTCCAAATGGATCAAATACCTCAACATAAAGCTAGCCACACTGAACCTTATAAAAGAGAAAGTGAGAAGTACACTTGAACGCACTGACACAGGGAACCAGTCCTGAAATATAACCCCAGCAACAAAGACACTGAGAGAAACAATTAATAAATGGGACCTCCTGAAACTGAAAAGCTTCTGTAAAGCAAAAGACAACACAAAATGAGAGCCCACAGAATGGGAAAAGATCTTCATTAACCCCACATCAGACAGATCTCCAAAATATACAAAAAAACTCAAGAAATTGGACACCAAAACACCACATAATCCAATAAAAAAAATGGAGTACAGACCTAAACAGAGAACTCTTAACAGAGGAATCTAAAATGGCTGAAAGACACTTAAGGAAATGTTCAACATCCTTAGTCATCAGAGAAATACAAATCAAAACAACTCTGAGATTCCATCTTACACCTGTAAGAATGGCCAAGATAAAAAACACTGACGACAACTTATGCTGGAAAGGTTGTGGGGAAAAGGGAACACTTCTGCATTGCTGGTGGGAATGCAAGCTGGTACAACCCCTTTGGCTGTCAGTATGGCTGCACAGAAAGCAAGATCCTTCCTCATAAACCAAAAGAAAAAAATTTAAATTATTCTGTAGATATGCCCAGCATTTTACTAAAGACTGTTCTCTTCCCACCCCATCTTCCTAGTCCTAATACCAGGATTCACTTGGAGGCAGCAACTCATTCTGACAGGGACTAATGATAGTCACACCTTATGAGGAATCACTTATATAAAGTCAGAGAAAGAGATCAGTGGACACGGGAAGGGGACAAGAAAGAGTAGGCCAGGGTGAGTATGATCAAAATACATTACACAGACATTATCAAAGTGTCATAAAGAAATCCATTATATGTGATTAACATACACTAATAAAAGAAATTTCCCAAGAATGGTAACACATGGCTTTAATCCCAGCACTCAGAATGCAGAGGGAGGTAGATTTCTGGGAGCCTAAGGCCAGTCTTGGTCTACATAGAATTCCAGGGCAGCCAGAGCTACATAATAGAGGCCCTTTCTTT
>NW_004949119.1:1774102-1783513 GCF_000317375.1 Microtus ochrogaster
TTAAATCATTAAGAACCAAAGATGCTTTCTCTCTCAATTCTTAAAAATCACTGAGGAATATAATTTATAATTTAGATACTTGATTACAACTATGACTTATTTTACAATCATTATTAACACATCAGTAGCCAGGTTATTTCGCACAATAATGAAAATACAATGACCCTATCAACAAGAGGAAACTAGGAGGGGAAGCCAATGACAGGACCAGCTTGACTCATTTCTGTTATGAGAACACTGGTACAGAATGGTACAGCCAACAGCAGTGTGAGAAAGCAAGCGCATGACTGGGCAGGAAGGTGATAGAGGATACCAAAGCAAAGCATCAGAAAGAAGATAGAACAAAACCCTCTTCAGGGGTAGCAGTCAAAAACAGGAAGCACTGAAATTACCCTAAAAGTCTTCAGATTCTCAAATGCTATAACTCCAGCTTTTGAGTCATCACTCAAAGGGAGTAAGGAACTTCAGTACCAGCTCTTTCAGCTGTAAAACTGTGACAACGGCAGCTACTACTAAAGTGAACATTACTGGATACATAGCATTCCTTAATTCTTAAAAAGTAGGGGTCATTTTCCTTATACTTCAAGGGGAAGAAGACAGGGAGAAGTTCTACCAATGCATGATAAGGAAAAATACTATCTACCTGTCAGGGTTGTCATAGAAATTAGAAATATATATGTAGAATTTAGCATAGACTAAGAGCTCAAAAAGTCATACTGTACAAGTACAACCTCTACTTGAAAAGCAGGCTCAACTAAACAGCAATAAAATCTCAACAAGTTTGACCTCCTATTGCCAATAGCATGTCTACAGAACCCAAAGGTATTCACAAATGCATGCACACACACACTCTCTCTCTCACTCACCCACACACACTCACAACACACAAGCACTACCATTTCTTAGATGAGGTCAATATATACAATCTAAGGAAATACATACATTATGAAACATTGCTCATTGTTCAAATGGCATTGGAATGAGCTCATCATGATCTGAGTATGAAATATAAAACTTTTTTTGTTTATTTGTTTTTCGAGACAGGGTTTCTCTGTGTAATAGCACTGGCTGTCCTGGCACTAGCTCTGTAGACCAGTCTGGCCTTGAACTCACAGAGATCCACATGCTTCTGCCTCCAGAGTGCTGGGATTAAGGATGTGCACCACCAATGCCCGGCTAAAACATTTTATTTTTATAGGATCAAGTACTTCATACCTGAAAGGAAGAAGGTCTAATGATCAAATCTAACCTAAGATGCTTTTCAGAAGCAAATCAGCTGCCACTCTGAAATGCTTAGAAAACCAGAATGGCAACAACCTCAAAATCCCAATGAATTTTTCCAACAACATTCTGGGAATAGGAAAAAAAGAAATCACTCTGCTTCTGGAGAACAATACAACGATACAGATTAGCAACAAAACAGGACCTTTGTTACTTCTTTAATCCATATGCTGAGTCTGAAAAATAAATATAAAGAACCATAACCTTCTCACAAATAACTTGTATGAAGAAAATTTAAAAACACTAACTGTACAACTCTTTCCTTTAAACTTGTATCTCTTCCCTTTAATTCTAATAAATTCAAATATATATTTATACATATGTTAGAGAAGGAAAATAAAATTTCCAAAATTTAATAACTGGAGGAAGAAGAGAAGAAAAGAGACAACTTAAGAAGCCTCCTAAAAATTGAGTCCAAATCTCAATTTCAAAGTAAACTGTCACTGTGGGGGGGGTGTAAAAAATAAAAATAAAAAAACTTCATATACACTACCTAGTCCTTATACCCTCCCTCTACATATTTTTAACACAACTACAATGCTTACCAGGCAGGCCATTCGAGCTCAGCAAAAAAACTTCCAGCAGTCACAAGGGCATTTGTGGGGCAAGTGATACAGGAATGGAGCAGAGACAAGGGTCCAAGGGGCGGAGACACGTGCAACAGCAACAACGGGAAACTGTGTTCATCTAAACCACAAAGGCACAGAACAGGGAATCAGGGATAAAACAATTTTTTTCTTTTTTTGCCAGTTACCAGGATCTGCACACTAACAATTCATTATGAAGCTAAATGATACAAAAGAACTGAAGAACAAATAAAAACTAACTGGAAAGACCTATGACAAGCTTCACTGGAGACTTAGAACAGTTCCATGAGGCTGCTTCCCCCAAAGGCATTCCTGATGGCAAAGGGCTTACAAAATAAGGTTTGCAGGATAGCAGCTATTTCTCAAGGGCCCTCCCTGAAAGAGCCTTTTGTATAGCAACCAGCGACCGTGAGAAGACACCTTCACAGTGCTCTAGAGAATCACCAAAACAACGTTGTCTGAACCCCTAATTAAGAAATCCCAGCTGGGCGATGGTGGCGCACGCCTTTAATCACAGAATTCGGTGGATCTCTGTGAGTTCGAGACCAGCCTGGTCTACAGAGCTAGTTCCAGGACAGGCTCCAAAGCCACAGAGAAACCCTGTCTCGAAAAACCAAAAAAAAAAAAGAAAAGAAAAGAAATCCCAAGACTGTCCGCACTTAAACCATTAACAGGCAAACTCTTCAGTCCTAAACAAAAAAATTAGGAGAGTATGTGAATAGAAATTATGTAAACTAAGCTGTTGGGACTTATGGTCGGGACTTTTGGTCAATATAAAATAAGGCTTGAAGCCCGGCGGTAGTGGTGCACGCCTTAGGCGGATCTCTGTGAGTTCGATTCCAAGACAGGCTCCAAAGCTACAGAGATAACCTGTCTCGAAAAACCAAAAAAATAAAAAATAAAAAAATAAGGCTTGAAATCCAAAAGTTCTTCCACCCCAAAGATGGCAAGATCTCCACACTTCTCTTAGGGAGCTGCAGTTGGGTTCCACCCTGAAACATGTGATCAGTCAAACAGAACTTGCATTTGCAGGCAGGACACAAAGGCCCAGAAGACCAACACACACGCTTCTGAGTATTACTCTGCTTATAAAACAGCTTTATTGAAATGAGTTGTTTTACAAGCATACTGATGAAAAAAATCATCAGCAGAATTCTTGCCAAATAAGAAAGTTGGCTATATTTCTATACCTTGAGAGAAAATACATGAGTTCACTAAAACAAGATTTAATTAAAGTTGATTGGTAAAATTAAATAGCATGGACACTGCCCAAAACTAACTAAGCTCTTACATTTTAACAATGTGCTCAAACTAAAACAGTCCTTCGGCAGCAAAGCAAGTGCCAAGTTTAAAAGAAAAAAAGGTAACATTACTTCTCTTCCTCACTTAACATTCCAACCAGGCCTTCTAATACCTAGTGCCAAGGCATAGAAGTGCCACATCAAGGCAGAACACAGACGACTACTGATGAGTGCTAAATACAAAGGAAGATGTAGAAACAATATACTTGTTCTTTTCTCTACGACAAAATACCTGACATCACAACTTGAGGAAAAACGTTTCTTTCGGCTCCCAGCAGGAAAGGTCACACTGCATGGTGGTCAGGAAGCTGAGAAAGGGTGATCCTGGCCCTTGGCTTCCTCTCTCATCTCAATTCAGGCCCCCAAACCATGGTGCTATCCACATTCAGAGTGGGAATGCCCTTTAAGCCTTTCTGAAACATTTCTTAGACACACTTCTGGGTACAGACAAGTTGATAATAAAGATTAAACATCACAGGTAGGAAAGACGGCTCAGTGTTTAAAAACACTAACTGTTCTTCCTGAGGACCTGGGTTCAGTTCCCTGCACCCATGTGGCAACTCACAACCATTTGAAATTCCGTTTCCAGGGGATCTGATGCCTGCTTCTGGTCTATGTGGTGGTAGCACACACCTTTAATTCCAACACTCAAGAGGCAGACAGGTGGATCTCTGTGAGTTCAAGGCCAGCCTGGTCTACAGAGTGAGTGCCAGGACAGCCAAGACTGTTATTACTGTTACACAGAGAAACTCTGTCTCAGAAAATAGCTAGCTAGCTAGATAGATAGATAAAAACTATCAAACAAAAGAACAATATATTCATAAAGTAAATATTATTCAGCCTCTATAGAAAAGCTACAACATGAACCTTAAAAACACCACTGAAGAAGCCATAGATAGAAATGTCCAGAGCAGACAGATGTATAGACAGAAAGGCTCCCTGGTTGTCACAGCAGTGAGAGGATGTGCAGTACACAAAATGACTGCTGATATGTACAGTGATGAAAATGTTCTAAACATGATTGTAATAGTAGCTACTCTGAATATATTAAAATCCCTAAACTGTATACTTTAAATGCTTGAATTATATAGCATGTGAATTATATCTCAATAAAGCTGCATTTTTTTAACAGTTTCCCTTTTTGCAAAACAAGACACTCTTTGTTTCACATCTGTGAACTAAGTTAGGTCTCCATAAACAATAGCAGCTGCCACCTGGTAAGACTGGATGGTTTCAAATACTTGGCAAACAAATTGTTTGTATGTGCCAATTTTAAATAATTGTTTTAAAAGAATCTATAGGAAAATCAAACTGTGCCTTATTTTTTTTGCTATTGTCATGTAAATCAGATGAGAATACAATGACAATTTTCTTAGCCAAGACGTCAGTATCAACAGCATTTACTACACATAGTCCATGGCAGCTGGAGGAAAATAATCCTCTCTGATAAAAAAAAAAAAGCTGAACATGTATAGCAGCAAAAAAATCATACTAGTCTTGGGTTGAGGTGGAAGCCAGAAGAGATGAACAAGGTGGGCTGAGCGATGCTTGCGAGACAATTACAAACATTCTACTTCATGTTTGTACATCTTCCCGTTCTTATTTATTAGGCATAGTTCCAGTGAGTACTCACTTAGGAGTCAAATGAAAACATCTGATAAACCATACCCAGGCTGACAGAAAATAGGGAGGTGAAGAACCTTAGAGCTGGATGTGACATGATCCTATCATTTTGGAGGCTGAGGCTGAGGATGAGGCAGGGAGACTACTTAGCAAGGTCAAGACCAAGAAAGGGGGGACATATAAGGGAAGGGGAAAGAGAGAAGTGGGGGAGGGGGAAGAGAGGAAATTAAAATGTATGCATTCTTTTTCTTAAATTACAAGTGTACATGTGCATGCGTGTGTATGTGTGTGTGTGCGCTCATGCCTGCATGTGTGTATATACGCACTCATATATGAAGGTGAACAGAGGTCAAAACATAACCTGAAGGAGTCAATCTCTCCTTCTGCTATGTAAATACCAGGAATGGAATTCAGGTTGTGAGGTTTGACATCAAGCACCTTTTCCTCTTGAGTCATCTCACTGGCTTCTACATTCTTTAAATCAGAAAAAAAAAAAAAATGTATCTGGGATTACTTGAGGTTAAACACTATAATGCTTACAGATCAAATAAATGCAATCTTTAAAAATTGTGTATAAAAGATATTCTAGTTCTTTACAATACCCTGAAAAACCTTGCTCTGAAAATACAAACACTGATTTAATTTTCAAATTTTTATTATATTTATGCTGTGCCTATATGTACACATGGAAGTCAGAAGACAACCTACAGGTCTACGACAGGTCTACAGAGCACATTCCAAGACAGGCTCCAAAGCTACAAGAAACCCTGTCTTGAAAAATGTAAATAAATAATATAGCTGATGCATTGATGTTATCTTATACCTACAATAGTTGAGAGGCAGACACAGGGAGATTCTAAATTTGAAGCCAACATGGATTACATAATGAGACCTTATCCACAAAACAAAACAGTGCCACACATGGTAGGGTTCACCTTTAACCCCAGCACTCAGAAGAAAAAGACACAAAACAAAGATATGTATTTGAGATGACAGACAGGCCAATTACCCTATATGTGTACTGAAATATGTACAATTATAATGTGTCCATTAAACACGTTGGTCATACTGGCCTCAAACTCACAGAGATCTCCTAGCCTCTACTGCCCAAGTGCTGATATTAAAGGCCTATATGACCATGCCCACCTTTTAAAAACTTCAAAATGCAGTCGGGCAGTGGTGGCACACGCCTTTAATCCCAGCACTCAGGAGGCAGAGGCAGGCGGATCTTTGTGAGTTTGAGGCAGAGCTAGTTTCAGGACAGGCTCCAAAGCTACAGAGAAACCCTGTCTTGAGGGGAAAAAAAAAAAACAAAAAAAACTTCAAAATGCTTAAAGTCATACTCTATGTCTATAGAACAAGAAATTCAAAATACTATCTATCAAGTATTAAAAGGTTTGAAAGACAAAGTTAAGAAACTATAGAAGAGGGCTGGAGAAATGGCTCAGTGGTTAAGAGCATTGCCTGCTCTTCCAAAGGTCCTGAGTTCAATTCCCGGCAACCACATGGTGGCTCACAACCACCTGTAATGAGGTCTGGTGCCCTCTTCTGACCTGCAGACATGCACACAGACAGAATATTGTATACATAATAAATAAATAAATAAATAAATAAATAAATAAATAAATATTTAAAAAAAGAAAAGAAACTATAGAAGAGGGGTGGGACTCAGTTGATGAATGCTTGTCTAGGATGTGCAGAGCTCTGGTGCCAATTCCAGCAAACACTCAGGGGATTAATGGGTAATTGTGGGTGTAGAGATGTTGTTATACTCTTTTTGTAGTTTTAAATTTTTCGCCACTACCTCTATCATAAAACCTAAGTTCCCTATATAAATGGTTTTCAAACTGTCTATGAATCTGTCAAAGCTCTTAACTTTGTCAGTATTCTTTTATGCCAGCACTCAAATGTTTCTAACCTAGCACAAAAATACATAGGAACTAATACTTGTGTCAGCTGAATAAATTGCTGGAAATACAACTGAAGGTGTTTTTAGTAGCCACAGTGCATGAGCAGCTTCTGACCAACCATGACTAGGTCAATGTATTCATGACTCACCAAACTTCCAACTTCCCAGGCATTTTTCACATGAACTGTTGCCCAGTCAACTTTTCTTCACCCTGTTCTTGTGCATTTGAGATCTCATTTTTTGGGGGGTAGCAGTTCTGGGGATTGAATTTAAGACCTCACATATACTAAACAAGCACTTTACCATTGAGATTGCACTTTTTACTTTTTATTTATTCATTTATTTATTTTCATTATTTTGCATCATGTATGTAAGCATGTGTGTGCACACAGGAATGTGCACATGAGTGAGTGCTGGTGCTCTCAGGGGTCAACGATCAGATTCCCCTGGAGTTGGAGTTATAGGTGGTTAGGAGCAGCTAGACAGAGTGCTGCTTGGGCCTTTTGCAAGAGCAGTTAAGTTCTCTTAAGCACTGAACCAACTCTCCAGTCCTTGACTTTAATTTTGATATGAGGTGTTACTATACCACAAGGCCAGTCTTGAAGGTAACTATGTAGACCAATCAGGTCTTGAACTTTCAGTTCTCCTGCCTCAGCCTCCAGAGTAACTGGGATTACAAATTTATGCTATCTGGCCTATCTGAAATTCTGAACATTAACAAAAGACTTGGGCCAGTGAGATGGTTCAACTGGTGAAAACACTTGCTAAACAACTTAATGGCCTAATTCAATCTCTAGAGCCCACATACAGACGAAGAACATTAACTCCACAAATTGCCTTCTACCATACACATGCACATGGCATATAGCACCCCCACACACATATAGAACAGACACACACACAATAATTAATTAAAAATAAACTATAATTTCTCCCTGTAATATTCAATTTTTATTTGATATAACAACTCCCTTGCAACTTTATAATACTTACACATTTTTACTAATATTTTTGAAATCTTAAATTGTGTATGTGTGTGTGCATATATGTGATTGGCTCATTTCTAACACCAAGAAAAAAGTTACTTCCAAAAGAAGCAAGTGGGATTGCTCAGTGCCAGGTAAAAGGCTTACAACACAAGCTGGATGGCCTGAGCTAGATTCCAGAAACACATACAAGAGAGAACTGGCTCTACAAAGTTGTTCTCTGATCTCCCTAACACACGATGACATGAACTGCACCCACACACACATACACACACACAACCACAAATAATATTTTTTTAAAAGTCACTAAAGCTCAGCATGGTGGTGCACGTCTTTAATCCTAGCACAGAGGAAGGTAGATCTCAGAGTTTGAGAATAGCCTAGTCTACATATCATCAAGTTCTGGGCTATCCAAGGCTACATAGTGAGACCCTGTCTCAAAAAAACAAAAAAGAAGAAAATAAAAAAGGTAAAGTAAACAAGGCCACTAGAAAAAAGTTAGAGCACCCAAAGCTTTTATCAATCTCTCTCATACACCTTTTTACAATCCTTAACTTAAAGAAAAGTCTAAATGTCTGTCACTTTCAGCTTGACATTCACACCCACACATTTTAGAAGAGTCCCCCAAGTGCTTTTTGCCCCCTACTCACGAAGCGCTTGAAGTCTCAATCATATGCTGTTTCTCCCAGCTGTAGGACGTGTAATAAGAAAAGCATCTACTCAGCGTCTAGGGCAGGTCTGGTAAGAAGGATGAGGTCATCCTTCAGATTCACACCTGATCCTTAAGAAGCAGCTCCTCCTTCAGTAAGCAAGTTTCTGTATGTTTAAAGTGACAGTCACAACCTGTATAGCAACAAGTCCTTCCTTACACAGGCCTGGTACCACGGGATCATTTCCTGCTCTGGCCACTTGACACAGTACTGAATCCAGGGACCAATAGTAGCAGTGACTGCCTCTGTTGCAGCTCGCATAGGGCTCACAAGAGAAGAAGATCATGTTCAGCCACAACAGAAGGAAAGTCAGGTCCATCACCACTATCCTGGACACAATCCTATCTGTTTCAACAGCTTTGCCCATAATCAGGCCCTTATGAAAAGCACTACTTTTTGGACAGATTTTACAAAAACAAATTTCCTCAAGGGGGAATTACAGCTCTTCTTTATTTTCTTTCCTAACGTTGAACTCACTATGTACAAGAGAATGACCTTCAGTTTCTGATCGTCCTGCTTCCATCTCCCAAGTACAAAGGGTATAGTTAGTGCCGGGTATCAAGCCGTGGACTTTATGTATACTAGAAAAAGAGCCATACTCCCGCTTCCACTACATAGTCTTCCGTTTGCTCTTTCCACAAATCTAAAATAGCCAAGGCAGTTAAATATGCTTTATGCAGTTAAAACTAAATACTTCCATACCATGTTTTCCCTCAGTTTCACCATCTTTAAGAAAATATTTACTCTGTCGTATCCATTTCTTTATTGGCAAAACAGAACAATCCTAGCCCAAAGATACATGGAGTTGATTTCATTTCAAAACGCTATAGTAATGGTATGAAATACCTTCAGTCAAAAGTATTGGAGAGCAAATAACAAACATATCTATGTTCTTACTATGTATAAGGAACTCTGGTGATGTTCGCTGACTACAGCCTGAACCTGAAACAAAACTTAAGAACCTTTCTCACTTTAGCACTCCTTCAGGTGGAGGAGGAGGAGGAGGAGGAGGAG
>NW_004949119.1:1784413-1788627 GCF_000317375.1 Microtus ochrogaster
GGCACTAGGAAGACAGAGGCGGAGGCAAGCCTGTCAGTTGAAGGCCAGTCTGATCTAAGGAGCAATTTTGGGACAGCCAGAACTAACACAGAGATATCATGTCTCAATAAACAAAAACAAAGAAAGATAAAAAGTAACTACAGAAACACCACATTCATTCACTACTGGTTATCTTTTGATTGTTTTCAGACAGGAACTGACAAGGGCTGACCTGAACTCCCCATCTTCTAGCCTTAGCCTCCAGAGTGCTGGGATTTCAAATATGCACCAACAACCTGGGTTATCTTTAAGATATAAAAAATACTTGTAAACAATAGAGCAACTTAGTATTTACACACTAGATGGTATATACAAGGATCCTTATTGTACTGTTCTTTTTACATGTCTTAAATAAAGTGTAAATAGCAAGACAAAAAAATTGAATTTCTATATACCAAAGGGCATAATCAATAGATTAAAAAACTAACCAATAGCTGGCATAACTGGATATCAACATATAGAAAAATGAAAATAGACCGATACTTTTCACCATGTACAAAACTCAAGTCCAAATGGATCAAAGACCTCAACATAAAGCCAGCCACACTGAACCTTACAGAAGAGAAAGTGGGAAGTACAATTGAACGCATTGGTACAGGGAACCACTTTCTATATAGAACCCCAGCAGCACAGACACTGAGAGAAACAATTAATAAATGGGACCTCCTGAAACTGAAAAGCTTCTGTAAAGCAAAGGACATGGTCAACAACATAAAACAACAGCCCACAAAATGGGAAAAGATCTTCACTAACCCCAAATCAGACAGAGGTCTGATCTCCAAAATATACAAAAAACTCAAGAAATTGAAAACCAAAAGATCACATAATCCAATTAAAAAAAAAATGGAGTACAGACCTAAACAGAGAACTCTTAACAGAGGAATCTAAAATGGCTGAAAGACAGGGAGGGGAGCAGAGAAAAATGTAGAGCTCAATAAATATCAATTAAAAATATATAAAAAAAACTAACCAATAAAATAAAAGCTATTATTAAGAATTGGTTTATAAAAGGTTATATACAACCATGTGCAGCACATTCCAGGATTCAGGAGGCTGAGGAAAAAAACATCATCATGAGTTCAAGGTCATCCTGGGCCATATGCTGAGTTTCAGGCTAGTTTAAGCTATTAAATGAGACCCTGTCTCTATAAAACAAAATAACAAACAGTAGCAACAAAAGAGGTTAATATATATAACATGTAGAGAACTATTGCAACTCTACAAAAAAAAAAAAAGTAATGAAGACAATGGAAGTCAGCTGGAGAGATAGCTCAGTGTTATAAGCACCTGCTGCTCTTCCAGAGGACCAGGTTTCACTTCCCAGGACTCAAATGGTAGCTCACAACTGTAACTCCAGCTCCAAAGTATACAGCGCTTCTGACCTTCACAGGCTCCTGCACATATATAGCACACATACTTACATACAGGCACACAAATGCATATAAAATAAAATGAATAAATGTTTTCTACAACATCAAAAATAAAGCAGGGTAATAGTGATGCATGCCTTTAATCCCAGCACTTGGGAGGTAAAGACAGGCCTGGTCTACAGAGTGAGTTCCAAGATAGCCAGGACTGTTACACAGAGAAAAACCTGTCTCAAAGTAAATAAAACCTAAAAAATATGATGATAGGAAAGAAGGGAGGAAGGAAGATTTTTTTTTCCAAGACAGGGTTTCTCTGTGTAGCTTTGGAGCCTCTCCTGGAACTCGCTCTGTAGACCAGGCTGGCCTCAAATTCACAGAGATCTGCCTGCCTCTGCCTCCCGAGTGCTGGGATTAAAGGCGTGCTTATATCAAGTAAAATACACAAATGACTTATAAACATCTCAGGATTATTTACCATTAGGGAAATAAAAAATCATAATAAATGATACATCATCTCACACCCATAAGAACAGTTTTTGTTCAGGGCGTACTTGTACACATCAAGTCCCAGTACTTGGGAGTCAGAGGCAGGTGGATCTCTATGAGTTCAAGGCCAGCCTGGTCTATATAATGAGTTCCAAGACCAGGGCTAAGTAGAGAGACCATCTCAAAACAAAACAAAACAAAAAGGAGTTAAATGGGAATGAAGAAAAATGTGCAACTTCTGTTTGAAGAAACTGAACTTTAAGATGAAATCATCTTTTCTCTACCATGCAGGGTGAGCCTGTTTTCAATCATTTTGTTCATAGGAATGGTGCAAAATTAATACTTTTACACTCCCTGGTGGAGCAGAAACAAATTTGACTTCCAAAACAACAAAAGAAGGCTGTGTTAATGAGAAGAAATGCCCCTCAGGATGTCTAGAGGTGCAGGAGAGGTTAAGAGCACTTGTAGACCCACTGAATCACACTGCCAAACATTCCCATTCTTCTAGAGAAGTTCTTCTACTGTCAGTCTTAAAGGATTTTTGTATCAACTTTTACTCAAAACTTTTCTTAGTAAGATGTCTCAACGTCTCAAAAATAACTCACAAAAACATAGGCACCCAGCCCACTTAGATTTAAATAAAACGTGTTATGGGGGGGGGGAGCTTATTTTGTCCATTTGCTATTCCAGCTAAAACCAATACAGGGGAACTGTTTCAAAAAGTCAACTTAATGAAAGAAAACACACCACTCACTAACCATATATATATATATATGGTTTGGTTTTGTTTTTAAGTTTTTGGTTGGTTGGTTGGTTGGTTGGATTTTTTGAGACAGGGTTTCTCTGTGTAACTCTGGTGTCCTGAAACTCACTTTGCAGACCAGACTAGAATCAAACTCAGAGGTCCACCTGCCTCTGCCTCCCAAATGTTGGGATTAAAAGTATGCACAACCATGCCTAGCCAAATCTGTATTTCTTGATACACTTAAAAAGGAAAAGAAAATAGAGATAAAATGGTCCAGTGTTGCAGACACACAGACTTACACACAGAGAGAAATGTAAACCAAATACAAGAGGCACTCAGTTAAATAATCTGAATGCATTTATCCTATGTAGGACATATAATAAGAGAAGTCAGTAATAAGTTTGTACTTTGTCTTTTATCCATGATCTCCTGACAACACTGGTTTCAACTTAGCTGAGAACATTTATTTAAATTATTATGCAGAGAATAAGCGTCTATGACGTGCTCAGTCACAAATGGACATTCATATTACTCCCACTCTCGGGGCTCAAGCTCACTGAGGAAAAGGGACAGAAAGAGGGCAGAAGCCAGAGGCTGGAGAGGGTCAGAAAGAAACCGTCTTCTGGACATAACTAGGCCATTGCACTCGTAAACTCATTGCCCACTCAAGACCAGCAGAGACCGAGCCAGTTGACATTCTAGCTTGGAAGAGCTAGGGACTCACCAGGCCCCACTCCTAACTTAGACACTATTGACTGTTGATGCCTTCTCAGGAAGAAAGTAGGTTTTTTTTAAGGGTGTGGCTCCTGCTAGGTCAACTACACTCCAGTGGATGGGCCAACACCCATGAATATATGGGTAGCACCAGTCAGACTCAGTGAGTTATAATTTTAAAAAAAAATGGGTTGTGGGGGCTGGAGAGATGGCTCAGAGGATAAGAGAATCGCCTGCTCTTCCAAAGGTCCTGAGTTCAATTCCCAGCACCCACATGTCAGCTCACAGCTGTCTGTAACTCCAGTTCCAGGGAATCTGGCACCCTCACACAGACATACATGTAGGCACAACACCAACGCACATAAAATAAAAAGAAATAAATCTAGCTGGGCAGTGGTGGCGCATGCCTTTAATCCCAGCAGAGGTAGGCAGATCTCTTTGAGTTCAAGGACAGCCTGGTCTACAAGAGCTAGTTCCAGAACAGCCAGGGCTGATATACAGAAAAAGACTGCTCTCTCTAAAAAAAAAAAAGAAGAAAAATGTCACATCAGTTCCAACTAATTCCTAATCTGTCAATTACCAGCTGTATGATCTTTAATGACTTCATTTATTTTTTTAAAATTTATTTATTATGTATACAGCATTCTATCTGTGTGTATCTGAGGGCACCAGACCTTATTACAGATGGTTGTGAGCCACCATGTGGTTGCTGGCCTGAAATGCACTATGTAGCTGAGGCTAGCCTCAAGCTTGCCATGATTCTGTCCCTGTACATCAAATTATAGGGTAACGATGTACCACGAATCCCAGCTTCCTTTTGTTTCTGTGTAGCGAGCCGGACAGGATCACCATTACAAGATGGC
>NW_004949119.1:1789277-1797648 GCF_000317375.1 Microtus ochrogaster
AAAAGAAAAACTAAGGTGTTGCAGATAAAATGGGATATCATGACTGGGACATTAATAATAACTCAACAGACTGGGTGGTGGTGGCCCAGACCTTTAATCCCAGCACTCAGGAGGCAAATGCAGGCGAATCTCTGTGAGTTTGAGGCCAGACTGGTCTACAGAGTGAATTCCAAGACGGCCTGTCTGAGGAAAAAAAAAAAAAACTCAATGAATGTTGTCTATTTTATTAGTGACTTAAGGATGTTGTGAGTTGCCCGCTGTGCTAATGCATGCCTGCAATCCCAGTGCAAGGATGACAGGAAGATCAGCGAGGGATAAGGCCAAATGCTAGGACAGCCTGGGCTACATGAAATACTGACTGAAAGAAAAACAAAAAATGTGGTATTTGTATCTTGAGAGATCCTGTCTCAGAAAGAAAAAAGGATTGTGATATTTACTTTAAAAGAGCAGGTTGAGGGAGGGGAGGGGGCTGAAGAGATGGCTCAGATGGCTCAGAGGTTAAGAGCACTGGCTCACAACCATCTATGAGATCTGGTGCCCTCTTTTGGGCAGAACCCTGTGTACAAAATAAACAGATCTTTAAAAAACTTATTTAAAAAAAGAGCAAGCTACAGAGATTGCATACAACAATTACTGCCTGGCCTCTGCTTCCTGGCAGAATAGTCAATAAACTATTCTTTTCAGAAAAGAAAACGTTCAAAGAACATCACATTACAAACTGGTGCCTGCACACATCTGTAACCTTAGTAACTCAGGAAGTTGATGCAGGAAGGTCTAGGCTACAAATCCCATGGGGGCGGAGAACAGAGGATACCACGGGACAGGATCGGGACATCTGACCAGAAAAAAACCTTCCAATTTCCATTCTAACGTTTTCTTCCCGTGAAAATGTTTTATTTATGCAGCAAAGTTTAGAATTTGCTTAATGCAAATTTTAAAATCTTTTAGTCTGGTCAACTATGTAAGCACAAGGAATTTTGCTTCATACTCAGGATATTGTGGTTAATGCAATTAATTAAATACATTGCAATTATGTCTCATTATTGTCTCCCCACATAGGTTCAAAGCAATTAAAGGCAGAGACCAAGTTTTACGTTTACATCCTAAAGTCTTTCACACAAAATACGGCTCAATAAATGTTTGTCGAATGAATATATGAAGCAATCTTCCCCTCGCCGTTTAGACAGTCTTCTACAAATGACAGGGCTCTGGGAAGCTTGTTATTCGACTCATAGAGAAAAAAACTTGACTCAACTGCAGCACAAAGCTTTACTTTGTCCCAGAAAAGCATTTGTTTCTTAAAATTCAGTTATGATACACCAAATTAAGTTTTCCTCTATTACACATCAAATAAGTGGGTTCCATGACTCTATCTAAGCTAGCTCAAGGGTTTAAAAACCAACTTTAATTAATGAATTTGTGAATATGGAAAAACCCAGTTACATAACCAAAAGAAGTTATCCTTTGTAAAATTATTAGGAAGCGTCTAATAATTCTGTTTCGGCATAGTGGATAAATTATCTTTACCCCTGACATGAAGCCATAATTTTCACTAGAAATGAATTAACCAGTCAAAAAGTTCAAACTCGACTCCAGAAAATAGCTCTTGAGATTCAGAGGGTAATTTTTTTTCTCAGTAATTTTAACTCCTGAAAGCTGCTTTATTTCCAGATATCCAAACTTCATTCTGTCTCCTAAAATAAAACCTCATCCATTTCTTCAAATAGATGGTAATCTGAATGGGAAACACTGGATTTCATATGCAAGTCACTAAAACTATCCCTAAATTGAGAGTTCAGCCTCCTGCTGCAACAGAAACACTTTCTTAGTTTTAAATTCTATTTGTGAAAAGTTTAAGTGTATTACTGTACATTCTTTTGCCATATCATCTCTACTGATTTTACACTGCATATATAATTTCACAAGCACATCGTAAAGGAATTCTACATTTGAATGAATCTAGGAAGAAACGTGAACACACACCCCCTTTTTTCAATTCACAAACGCTCCTGAGATAGCACACCTCAGGATTTTTTTTTTCTCTCAAGAATGTCTCTCTCCCGCCCCCACCCCACGCTTTATTCCAGAGAAGCAGTTACTCACTATCCTACTCAAAGTCTCTACGTCGAAAAGAACCCCTCCAACTAATACTAGTTTACCCAGACTACTCCTTTCACAAGTCCAGAGTGTTGGTTTATTGGCTATTTCTTTGGCAAGGGGAACAGGAAGCTGGGAGGGTCCGGGACGCCACCTTTCCCGCCACGCCATTTAGGACGCAGGTGCTGGCCCAGACCAGCCTTAGGTGGAGCGGGGTCCCTTTTATCCGGTTCTGAGTCTCCTTAGCCTCTCGATTCCCAACACACACACACACCCCTCTCCGCTCCTTCCCCGCCTCTTGAACCCAATTCTACCCGGGTCTCCCCGCCCAACCCCACCCCGCCCCCGGAGTGGCACCAACCCTCCACGCCTGCCCCAGCTCAGAAAGGCGCCCGGTCCCGGTGCCCACAGAACGGTTGTCCCTCCCAACACGTCACCCCGGGATGCAGGTCCCCCGAGGCCCGACCTTCCGCACCCCCTCCCCCAGCGCTACCCCTGCACCCCGTTTCCGTCGGCCCCGCCCCCCTGAGAGTGTCGCACTCACCGCTCCCGCGGTCGCATCCTTAACCGCCGCGGCTGCTATAGCTACAGGGAGCCAAGGCAACCGGCTCTCGCGATACTTCCCTCAGCGACGGCGAGAACTGTGAAAAAGAGACTCGCAGGAAAATGAGTCCAGGGATTGACGGCTGAGGATGTCTCGCGATAGTGATGTATAAGATGGCGGCGGCGGGGCGGTTCAGGGTTAGCTGGGAAAGAGTTGGAGCTAGGACGCGGGCGACGACGAAGCTGCTCTGACGGAGTCGAAGAACACCGGCCGGGCCACCGGTGGTCTGTTCCCCTCCGGGAACAGTTATTATGGCCAACCATCCACCGATAAACTCAGGCATGTGCCTGTGCTCGCCTTCTGCGAACTCCTCATCAAACTGAGAACTGTATTCCTTTTACCTCAGGTCCCGTTTCCCTGACATTTTCCTTTCTTGTCGAACTGTTAGCGATGGAGTCGATAGGCCCGAGGTTGAGCTCCCCATCGTCTCGTAACCTTCAAGAATTTTTCATTCGTTCTTTTTCTATCCTCCTCCGCCAAACTTGGCTTCTCTGGAAAGTTTAGCCCAGGTGCCCCGCCCCATCAATTTTCGAGACCAAAATAGGAAGTAAATCACACACACACACACACACACACACACACGATGAAAGAATGGGGGGAAAAAGCAGCCCTAGGTGTTTAGCCTTGGGATGCAGAAGGGATTCTCAGTGGAGTGAGAAGTGCCCTTGTTGCTTGCAAGGCTGTCACGTCCTTAGCCACTCTCTGAACACGGGCTGGCTCTGCTCTCATGAGACCAATAAAACAAGCCTCCGAAACAAAAGGGTTTTAGGAACATTGGTCAACAGGGAAGAATGAAACACAAGGGAATGAACAAAGAATAGAAATTTGAAAGTTTTTGTTTGTTTTTTGCTTTTTGAAGCCCGTGAGTAGTTTTCATGAGGTGCTTTAATCTAAACCAGTTTTCTCTAGTACAAATATATTGCTAGCCACAGTGTGCAACTTAAATTTTCCACTTGCCATATTTACTAAATTAATTACGAAAATTAATTTCGCTAGTATGTTTAACCACTTAAATTTGTAATCAGGCTAGGAGTAGTGGCACACGCCTTTAAATCCCAGAAGTTGTTAGGGAGAGTCAAGCGGATCTCATGTGAGTTCCAGGTCACGCTGGTCTACATAGTGAGACCCTGTCCCAGTGGAGGGAAAAATCAATTTGGAATATCAATCTTTTAATTTTTTTGTTTGTTCGGGTGTTAGCGGTGGTTGCTTTTAATTTAAGACAGGATCTCTGGGCGGTGGTGGCGCACTTGGGAGAAAGAGGCAGGTGGATCTCTGAGTTTGAAGCCAGCCTGGTCTACAAGAGCTAGTTCCAGGACAGGCTGAGAGAAACCCTGTGAAAAACAAAAACAAAAAAGACAGGGTTTCACTGTGTCGCTCTGACTAACGTAGAACTCACAGAGATCCACCTGCCTCTGCCTCCCAAGTGCTAGGACCAAAGTCCTGCTATGCCACACCCAGCCAAGATTGTTCCGAATCCCATGTATAGGGGCTGGAGGGAGATCTTAGTTTAAGAGCATTTGTTGAGAACTAGCTCTTGGACAGGACCAGAGGATCTGACGCCGCCTTCTGGCTAATGAGGATATTTAATGCATGAAGTACATAGACATGCTGGCAAAACATCCACACGCATTAAAAAATGAGTAAATAAAACTTGTAAAATATTTATTTTGGCCGGGCAGTGGTGGCGCACACCTTTAATCCCAGGACTCAGGAGGCAGAGGTGGGTGGATCTCTGAGTTTGAGGCCAGCCTGGTCTACGAAGCGAATCCTAGGACAACCCAGAGCTGTTACACAGAAAAACTGTTTGAGAAAAAAAAAAGAATTTATTTTGTATTTATGCCACATCTCAACTTTGGTAACGTTTGGAAACTTTTGATGAGCCCAGTATTCATATGCAGCTAGTGAGTATGTGTGGGCCAGCCATGATAATCTAAATCTGGGCAGGTCACCCAAAGGAAGTTCTTTACTTCCAGCCATTATCACCAGGGACTCTGGCCATCTGTAAATTTAAATAAGAGGCCTGAGTCTCAGTAGTTTATCTGGTAACTGGAAAGAACCACAAGCTGAGATTACCCGACCCCCACCACTGTAAACAGGATCACCTGCCAGCGCACCTCACCAGGACACCCCTAGACAAATGTCAGCCAGTCAGGGGTCCTGAACCTCAGAGACCTCTCACCCCCACCTTTACTACTATAAAACCCTACTCTAAGAGCCAATATGTTGGACATGCGGAGAGACCGAGTTTGCAAACTTGATTAAAATAAAGGTTCTTTGCTTTTACATATGGTACTCGGTCTCCTCTGTTGGCTTTTGTGGGGATCCCACGGATTTGGGCGCAACAAATGCAGCACTGTGCTGCATAGACTTGGTCTCTACAGTGTTGGATGAGCAGTCTACCAGAGGAGTCACATCATTATAATTGTTAACTCAGACGTTTCAGAGACTGGGTATTTAACAACAAAAGCTAAGCTATGTAAGAGAAGAGGTAGTGAGTACTAGAACCCACTAGGAATCACAAACTTCTAACCAAAAGGACTATTTCTCTCAGATTTTTGTCTGTTTGTGTTTGTTTTGGTTTTCTAGAGAGAGAAACACATTATATAGCTCTAGATGTCCTGGAACTCACTATGGAAAACAAGCTAGCCTCAAACTTTTTTTTTTTTTTTGGTTTTTTCGAGACAGGGTTTCTCTGTGGCTTTGGAGCCTGTCCTGGAACTAGCTCTGTAGAGCAGGCTGGTCTCGAACTCACAGAGATCCGCCTGCCTCTGCCTCCCGAGTGCTGGGATTAAAGGCGTGCGCCACCATCGTCCGGCTCAGCTAGCCTCAAACTTAGAGGTCTGCCTGCCTCTGCCTCCCAAGTGCTAGTACGGCAGACTAAAGGTGTGCACTACTATGCCAGGTTTCTCCTGAGTTTTAAAACATGCTTAGTCAGTTTTCTCCTTCCACTGTGTGGATCTGGAGGATGGAACTTGGGTCATCAGGCTTACACATCTAGCCAGTAAACCATCTCACCAGCCCCAGCCAACCCTTAGGTTTTTGCTTTTTTTTTTTGTTTGTTTTGTTTTGTTTTTGTTTTGTTTTGGAGCAGGGTCTCAATATGTACCCCGGGCTATCCCGGAATTAACTATATACCAGGTTGACCTAGAACTCACAGAAAACCACCAGCATCTGCCTCTCACATGTTGAGGTTAAAGATGTGTGCCCCCATGTCCAGCTAGCCTTAGTTTTTAAGACAGGATCTTACTGTGTAGCTCAGAATGGCCTTTCACACTATGCTTCTCAGTCAGACTAGACTGAAATGTATTGTCTTCCTACCTCTTCCTCCAGAATGCTTAGATTACAGGCATACACTACTGTGCCCAGCTGCAGAAGCCACTGTAATGGAAAAATTAAAAATGCTGCAGGATCCCCAGCAGCGGCAGGCAACAGAAACACTGCAGGTCCCCAAGCAGTGGTAGTGGGCCATGTGGCAGCAGGCAGCAGGCCCTGAGGGCAGCCAGTCCCAGGCAGGGATGGTGCATGAGACCACGCTGGGCTGCAGATCTCCAAAGGCTGGTCCTGGGCAGCAGGCCACATGGCAGTAGTGGATGAGAGTCAGACAGATAGGCACGCCATGCAGAATGAGGTTAGATATTTATTTAGTGGTTATGGAAGGGAGTGGAGAAGGGGAGATGAGCAGGGAAGTGGGGGAGAACAGAGAAACGGAAGCTGCCTCTCCGAGAGGGAGCTAGAAAAGAGAGAAAACTCACTGGAAGCTGAAGATCAGCCTGTTCAGCAGATGGGGGAAGGAGTGGGCGTGACTTGTCTCTTAAAGAGACAGAACAATCATTACAGCCACATTTAAACCTATGGTAAAGGGATGGCAAAACCTGAGAAAGTGATTCAATTTCTATCTGGATCCTATATATGGATGCACTTTTATATATATTAGGCCACTATTGCTGCTTCTGAACATAGTTTGTCTTCTAATTAGACTTACCTACAAAAGATAATTTCATAGTCACTCCAGCTTCCTGTAATTTTTTGAATCGTCTCATGATGGTTTTTTTTTTTTTGTCTCATGGTTTTTCTTCTTTTTTTTTCAACTTCATAAAAATCTGATCTTGAAAAATACTCAGTTTCTAGGTTTTCAGTGATTAGCAGATGCTGGTCACCCTCTCCCCACTTTAAGGGATTAATTTAATAATTGCTTCATGATTGACTATGAAAGCTCTTTATTATATGGGAGTATTTATACCTCCTTGGCCTAATGTAGAACCTATAATAAACAGTAGGCATACAATAAACATATGTTAAAGAATGCAGCCGGGGGGCTGGAGAGATGGCTCAGTGGTTAAGAGCATTGCCTGCTTTTCCAAAGGTCCTGAGTTCAATTCCTACCAACCACATGGTGGCTCCCAATCATCTGTAATGAGGTCTGGTGCCCTCTTCTGGCCTGCAGACAGACACACAGACAGAATATTGTATATATAATAAATTTATTTATTTATTTATTGTTTTTGTTTTTCGAGACAGGGTTTCTCTGTGTATCCCTGCCTGTCCTGGAACTAGCTCTGTAAACTAGGCTGGTCTCGAACTCACAGAGATCCGCCTGCCTCTGCCTCCCAAGTGCTGGGATTAAAGGCGTGCGCCACCATTGCCCGGCTTATATAATAAATTTAAAAAAAAAAAAAGAATGCAGCCGGGTGGTTGTGGCGCACACCTTTATTCCCAGCACCAAGAGGCAAATGGATCTCTGTGAATTCAAGGCCAGCCTGGTCTACAGAGCTAGTTCTAGGACAACCTAGAGAAACCCTGTCTCAAAAAACAAACAAAAAAGAATAGAAGCAGAAACTCAGCAGTTAAGGGTGTATACTGCTCTTCCAGAGGACCTGAATTTGGGTCCCAGCATCAACATCAGTGGCTTACAACCCCTTGTTCTAGGGGATCCAACACTCTCTTCTAGCCTGTAAGGGCACCTGCACTCATGAGTGCACAATACATAGACACATACACATAATTTAAAATAACTTTTTTTAAAAAAGGAACACACCCCCTGTTCCAAAGGCCAAGGGATTATTTCAGAAAAGGAGGGAAAACGATTTTGAGAGCCAGAGGCAGTGGATGACTACAAGGTAACACTGTCCCTTGATGCAGCAAGACTGCTGCCATAGGAACTCTCGGTAGTTGTAACAACATGCAAAAGGCCCACGGTAGCCCAAGTCAGACCAAATCCCAGCATGGAAAGGGGATTTTGGCACAAAGTCCCACCCTAGTCAAGGAAGAACTGGCATTGTCAGATTCTGGGAGAGGGGAAATCAGTTTTCTCTAAAAGTGTCTGTAGCCCGTGATAAGTCACTCAGGCGGCAGTGAAAGACTACACATCCAAGATTATTTGGGCAGCATAAGCTGGCCTTGATGTGGGGGGGAAAGATACAAAGCTAGGTGCTAGAAAAGGGGGATGGATCTGGGAAGCGTTGGAAAAGAAAGGTGATTATGACTGTACAAGATTCTCAAAGAACTAATAAGAAAGAACTATAGATGGCAGAGCACTCAACTATGACGCCTATATCCAAAGAAGGGTGCAAGTGCAGACACTGAGTATAGCTGGCAGAGTGCTCACAGCCCTGGGTTTGGACCCGCCCGGCGATAATCAGCACTTAAGATTGGAAGCAGGAGCCGGGCGAT
>NW_004949119.1:1798673-1807104 GCF_000317375.1 Microtus ochrogaster
AAAAAACAAAAAAAAAAAAAAAAAAAAAAACTTCAGATAGTAGTACCAAGGACTGAGCATACTATTTTTTTATAGTTGCATACCTATGATAGAATTTTAATTTATAGGACTGGTGGCATAGCTCAGTGGTAGAACACTTGTCTACCATTCATGAGACCCCAAGTTTGATCCTCAGTATCACAAAAAATAACATCTAATTTATAGAAATTAACAAGAATTAATAAAATATATAATAATTATATCATACACCAAATTATTGACTAAGAACGCTGCACTACTGTATTTCAGTAGCATGATAACTAAGATGACTTCCAATGAGAGGATAGCTTCTATAACCTGTACACACTACAGAAAGGAAATGGCATCGGTCAGCATAATTTCTTTTTTTTTTTTTTCGGTTTTTTGAGACAAGGTTTCTCTGTAGCTTTGGATCCTGTCCTGGAACTAGCTCTTGTAGATCAGGCTCAACAGAGATCTGCCTGCCTCTGCCTCCCGAGTGCTGGGATTAAAGGTGTGCACTACCACTGTCCAGACAGCATAATATTTCATCATGCAACTAAGACAGTGTGCAATTCAAAACTTTAGAATTGCTTTGGGGCTAGAGAGATCCGTCAACAGTTAAGAGCACTTGTTCCCATTGCAGAGCACCTGAGTTCAGTTCCTAGCTAACACCATCTGCAATTCCTGTTCCAGGGAGGATCTGATACTCTCTTCTGACCTTCTCAGGCACTGCAGAAACATGATGTACATACAAATATGGACACACACACACACATAAATCTTTTAAAATATTTTCTTTTATAATATTTTATTATATTTCTTTATATAGAAGCACCACCAATTTGTAACATCTACAAGCAGCGAGGATGAGATTTTGTGGTAAATACTCCATTTCTTTGCTCCTGAAGGGATAGTTCTGAGGTATGTTTTATTGTAATATTTCTCAGACTATTCCAACATGTAGAGATCACCTGAAGAAAATAATAAATTCTCAGCCCGAATTTTTATTTATTCCCTTTTTTTGTTCTGCCTTCCAAGCCCCAATCCAGAAACTCACTTTGAGCCGGGCGATGGTGGCGCATGCCTTTAATCCCAGCACTCGGGAGGCAGAGGCAGGTGGATCTCTGTGAGTTCGAGACCAGCCTGGTCTACAGAGCTAGTGCCAGGACAGGCTCCAAAGCCACAGAGAAACCCTGTCTCGAAAAAAAAAAAAAAAACTCACTTTGTAGTTTAGTCAGATCTTGAACTCAAGAGTCCTTCTGCCTCAGCATTGAGTACTGTGAGTATAGGCCTTAGCCACAGCTTTCATCTACATCTCATTTTCTGTTTGTTTTTTGTTGTTGTGATTGTTTGAGACAGAGGCTTGCTATATAGCCCTCTTTGACTGACCTATGATCCTCCTGTTCCTCCCAAATGCTAGCATTACAGACCAAGGCAGCCGCCATGCCCACTTCCTCAGATGCTGCTGCTAGTCATGGGCGTTCTTGGGATTCTCAGAGTAGTGTGGCTAGCTGAAATTATCAGTGAGATTCAGCCTCCACTACCCAAAACACCCATTACTGGCTTTCTCCTCACTCCCTTATGCTGATTTCATCTTCTAAATGAACTATTTCCATCCAGACCTTATATCAGGCATTTTAGGGAGGCATCCAAATTGTACAAACTGTCTTAGGAAAATGCACATACAGAGTTTTAAAAATGCAGGCGGGTCCCGAGCAGCTGGCAGCGGGAAATGCTGGCGGGTCGTGGGTGGGGAGCTGGCAGGCGGTCCTGGTGCCCAGTCCTGAGCAGCAGGGGAGGGCCCAGCCATGTGATGCTGGGCTGGTCCCAGCGGGCTGGCGGGTGTGAGAAGGGACATGGGCAGACACATTGTACAGAATAGAATTGAATATTTATTACTTAGAGGAAAGAGAGTGTGGGGGAAGAAGGAGAAGAGAAGAAGAGGAGAGAGACAGAGAAGGGCCCGAGAGAGACACACATGCACCAAGAGAGGACAGAGAGAATCTAAGATGGTGAGAGGAGGGCAGGGGTCGCCGGGAGTGGGCGTGGCTTGTCTCTTAAAGAGACGAAAACCATAACACAGAGTTTTGTTTAGATGGTTAAAGAACATTGAACTTCTCCAAAAGATGCTCCCCCACCCTCTCTCTTTTGGGATAGGATCTTAAGTAGCCCAGGCTTGTTTCTAAAACAAAAAAGGATTTAAGTAGTCAAAACAAATTAGAAACGTGACTTAATTCCAGCACTCGGGAGACAGAGGCACTGAGTGTTCTGTGAGTTTAAAGCCAGTCTGGTCTACATAGTGAATTACAGGCCAGTGGGAGCTACATAAAGGAGTAAGCCTGAGATTTTAGGATGACCCTAAATTTGAAATTAATACAAAGACTATTGTCACTCATTCCTATTGCACTTTCATGGTTTCTTCAAACATGTGCTTTGGATACCACTAATCCCTAGAACCCTTAGGTTTTTCCTATCTGGTTTCTCCTACTTCTTTCTCAATTCTATATGGTCCCCTATTTAGTCCTTTTGGGATATATGTTTTTTTATTTTTAGATTTATTTTTTTTATTTTTATTTTTAGATTTATTTATGTGTATGATTGTTCTGGCTGTATGTGTGTATATGCACCAAACTGATGCCAAGTGCCTGCAGAGGGATGAAGAAGATATCAGATCCACTATACTGGAATTACAGGTTGCTGTGAACCACAACATGGGTGCTTAAAACTAAACCCCAGTTATCTACAAGAACAAGTGCTCTTAACTTCTCCAGCCCCATCTAAGCTTATATATGTGTGTGTGTGTGTGTGTGTGTGTGTGTGTGTGTGTGCATATACAAACTTCTCCAACCCTGTCTAAGCTTTTATATATGTATTCCCAAACTTCTCCAACCCTGTCTAAGCTTTTATATATGTATTCCCAAACTTCTCCAACCCTGTCTAAGCTTTTATGTATGTATTCCCAAGCTCACTCTGCTAGCATCTGAAGTCTGGTCCTTTAGAAGAGCAGTAAGCGCTTAAACTACTGAGCCATCTCTTCAACTCCTCTGGTAACTTTATTTTTTTTTTAAATATTTATTTATTTATTATGTATACAATATTCTTTCTGCGTTATGCCTGCAGGCCAGAAGAGGGCACCAGACCTCATTACAGATGGTTGTGAGCCACCATGTGGTTGCTGGGAATTGAACTCAGGACCTTTGGAAGAGCAGGCAGTGCTCTTAACCTCTGAGCCATCTCTCCAGCTCCCCTCTGGTAACTTTAAACATGATTTTATTTCATGAAAATCAAAAGAACCTTCACTTATTTTCCTTTTTTCTTTCTCTTTCTTTTTCCTTTTTTGTTTTGTTTTAAAGACAGGGTTTCTCTGTGTGGTTTTGGCTCTCTTGGAACTCTCTCTATAGATCAGGCTGGCCTCAAACTCACTGAGATTTGCCTGCCTCTGCCTCCCAAGTGCTGGGATTAAAGGCGTGCGCCATCACTGCCCAGCTGAACCTTCACTTTCTTAACACTCCATTTTCCTTTCCTGGTGTTTCCTAACTTCTAATTGGCTACACAAAAAGATAATGAATACCAGTGTTGCCAACATTTATTTCCTAATCAGTGCACAATAGCTTCTTAGCTCTATACACATGTGGGCCAGCCTGTGGTTCTACACTTGAGAATTTATCTCATGTAATACTGAATGATGTGTCTTTGTTTATACCTGATGAATGTGGTTTTGCGGGTGTGGTTATGTAAGCAACCGAAGCTCACGTATGGTCTTAAAGTCTGAACAATGAATGTTTGATATTTAGCTCTAACTGGTCTTTGTTTATCATCGGTTTCAGTTTTCATCAGCCTTCAAATATCAGAGAAAGAATGAGTTCATTTCCTTGAAGTTTATTGACTGTTACCAGTGGCAGAGGAAATTCCATAAAAGAGCAGATTCCATATGGAACAACATGATGGAACTCAGCTGGTGAGGAGGGATGCTTTGGAGTGGAAACTTGAAGGGTGGAAAGGCAACAGCTCCCACCCTTCACCCTCCATTGCCACAGGACACTGGAGTAACAGTTGGGAAATCCTGTCCAGCATCCCCTCTCAAACTGGAACAAAGAGGAGAAATGATGTGAATTTGAGGAGGAAACACTTCACAGCTCCTCTGTCTCTCCATCCAAGGGGATACCAATATCCACGCTGTAGTCTACAGGCTCCCCAGAGCTCAGCCAGGGAATAGGGGTTCGATTGAAAGAAGGCCTGTTGGAGAGGTTCTGGTTGTAGAGGACCAGGGGTTCACTCAGCAGAGGCCCCAAGTCAAACTTGGGCATCTGGAAGGTCATGCGTTTGGAGGCCTTCTCATATCCACCATAGGGCATTGCTGTCCTGAGAGGGGGACATGTTACATAATTAAGAATCAGAATAAAAGAAACAGAACTTTTTCCGTGAGCTATTACTCTGTTTTAAGGGACAAGAGTCTATTGCTTCTCTGCTCCTGGTTCTTCTCAACACCCCATGTCCCTGGTTTGCTTATCCCTCTAAAGTTAGTGACAAATGGAGTCTGGTGGGCTCTGCGTGCTCTCACGGACAGTTGTGACACACACCGTCATTTTAGAAAAAGTGGCCCAAATACTGGGGGCCCAATAGTAGCAGAGCATCTTAGATTATAATATTCTGCCCCTTCAGCTCCACCCTCACTGCAAAGGGACAGTGGGGGCCCGGCTGGGAGGAATTAACAACCAAATGTGAAGGCACCTTTGTAGGCATCCCTCAGCCTGCTCACACAGATCGTCTCTCCATGGTCTACAACGCCCAGTCCTAAAACAGTAACTTGGAAAGGGGCATAGAAAAATGGAAGTACCCTGTAGGAAGAGCAATGAGATCGTCACCTTGAACGGTGTGGGAGCCAGAAGAAGCCTCCAACCACAAAATGTGCTAACCCCATTTTACCTTCAGAGAAACCAAAGCTGAAAAAAGCAGTGC
Organism: Microtus ochrogaster; assembly: GCF_000317375.1. NCBI lineage: Eukaryota > Metazoa > Chordata > Mammalia > Rodentia > Cricetidae > Microtus > Microtus ochrogaster. The sequence continues at coordinate 1,803,633 of NW_004949119.1, forward strand.
CAAAACTGCTGACCAGTGAACTAACACAGATCTTGCTACCCAACAAATCTTTCCTCTACCACCTTGCTACAAGAGGCAAAAGAGCAGAGATCTTCCATGAAGATCCCATATCCCCGTAGTCTTCTGAAACATTTAGCTATCATCCCATACCAAGTAAAACACAGCAAATACCACACAGTGGAATATGTCTTCCCAATACCCTACCTGTTGAAGGACTTATATTTGGGGAGTTCAGCTTTGGCCCCATATGCCAGTAGGTCAATGCCAAGTTCCACTTTTTGCTGAGGGTCAACCCCCATGGCCCGATCCCATGGGGAAATATAAGTCTTGAACACAGTGATATGTTTTCCTTCTCCACCTGCCTGGTCACCTGGAAGCCATAAGAGAGAACATAAATCAAATAATAGCCGCTATTATTAGTAGTTAATGAAGGCTAACCCCGTATCCCAACACTAGGGAAGTTGCTGAGGCTAGAAGCCAGAGGTATATCATCCTGGGAATTGTATGTGGTTTATAACATAATGGTAGTCTGGGGTGAACTCTGTGACTAAATCTGAGAAGGCAGGAAAAAAACCTTAAAGATAAGGCTGTAGGTGGAACAGACACATTGATGTATCCTGGATACCTTCTGGGTCCAAGATGCCTTATTCTCCCTCTTCCCATACCCCAAATAGGTCCCATTCCTAGAGCCCAGATGTTTGTGAGAATGCTTGCCTGTTCCTGGCTCTCCAATCCCTACTGTGCCAGGAGCTCCTCCTCTGCCAGCCTGGACCCCAGGACCACCTGCACCTCCAGCTCCAAAGCCAGAGCCCTGATGATGGTGGTGGTCAGAGCCATACTGTCCAGCAGAGCCACTGCCCCCAGCCTGGCCTCCTCCACTGCTGCCCTTGCCATAGGAGACCCCCTGGTCCTGGCCGGCTGTCTCCAGCTGTCCTCCAACCGTAGGAAGGAACTTCTGGAAGTGATCCTGGAAGGAAAACACAAAGCAGGAGGAAGGTTAGCAATGGGTATGTGAAATACACAGAGACAGAGGTGCTCAGACAGGGAGGGGTGACTGGAGTCGATGACCAGCCAGAAGATCTCAAATTGAGAGAAATCTTCTCTAATAACTGCATAGAAGATCGTCAGCCTGAGGGAATCACTTTCCTCTAGAGGTTTCATTCCCTAATTATACCCCAGGGGAAGGCAGCTCATCTTCCACTCCCCCTTCCTATCCTGACAAGGCAAAGCAAACAAAGCATCTCCTCAACAAGAAACTGCAAGGATGAGTTTCTAGGGAGAAGCCAATTTTAATTTGAAAAAAAGCAAAAAGATCTCTGTCCCTTCCCCTCCCAGTGTGCCCAGCAGTGAGAACTGTCTTTCCTTACTCCTCCCTCCCTATCCAGAGCTTTCTCACAGTGAAACTGTAGCAGGTGAAGCAGGGGAGGGTGGCCAAAAGGGCAACACTAGTTTTGGTTCCAAAGCCTAAAAATAACCCTACAAACTCCTTGAGGAGGTCTACCTTCTCAAGCAGTCCCATGCTCCACCCTGTTGTAACCAGACCCAGCCGAGAGGAGGGTCTGCTAAAGTTAGATATGTCCACTCAGCACTTTGACTTTAATTCTGCATAAGGGCTAATGACAGACACTCCTGCCTTGGCCACATCCCTGCAGGCGTCAATTTCCACCATCCCGGGCCACCCAGAGAAGGTGGAGGAGGAAGAAAGAAAATGGAGCCAACCCCCTCCTCCTTGGCTGTAACGTCCTGGGCCTGGCCTTACTCCAATCCCTTCTTCTCTTTCTTTGCAGAAGTCTGACTAGAAGATGTGAGGTCTTAATGAAAGACGGTTTGGTCCTCTCTCCGGCATCCTTAAAGAGGAGACTGGACTTTTCTTTTTAAAGATTTATTCAACATGAAGACAGCTATAAAAACTCATTAAGCTCTTCTCACATTGCCAGGTTTAACAAATTGCAAACTACAACTTACATTTCATTTCTTTTTTTTTTTAAAAAACAGGGTTTCTCTGTAGCTTTGGAGCCTGTCCTAGAACTAGCTCTGTAGACAAGGCTGGCCTCAAATTCACAGAGATCCACCTGCCTCTGCCTCCTGAGTGCTGGGCAGATTACCATTCATGTTCTGGTATAGAACAATATTTTTAGTATAAATACACCTTATGTGTTTAATGGAACATGTTTACATTAAGAAAGTATGTGTTATGTTTGTTTTTTTTTTTCGAGACAGGGTTTCTCTGTGGCTTTGGAGCCTGTCCTGGAACTAGCTCTGTAGACCAGGCTGGTCTCGAACTCACAGAGATCCGCCTGCCTCTGCCTCCCGAGTGCTGGGATTAAAGGCGTGCGCCACCATCGCCCGGCTGTGTTGTGTTTTTAAATTTAAAATATAACACACTTTTAATCTCAGCACTCAGGAGACAGAGGCAGGCAGAGCTCTGTGAGTCTGAGGCCAGCCTGGTCTACATAGTTCCAGGCTGGCCAGACTTACATGGCAAGCGTCTATCTAAAAAAAAAAAAAAACTAATAATAAACCAGTTTATTTTATTATTCAAATCTTGTATTGTTTTTATGTCCAAAGTCTTACATGTTACAGGTAACATATTTACAGAGACTTTTCTCATACTCATTAGTAATCCTCCTCCCTAAGTCTCCTCAGTGACCCAGCTCATTGTATAAACCTGGAGGTCAAATTTAACTAGGTACTCTCTTTGGATTTTTGTTGGCTTGCTGTTTGCTTTGGGGACACTGGAAATGAAACCTAGGGTCCCATGCATTCTAAGCACCTGCTTTGCCACTCAGCTATACAATCAGCCCCGAGATTCTGTAGTTTTTAATTCTTGTTTTATTTTTATGTCCCCAATATTACAAAGAACTTACTTTACTAAAAAAAATATTTATTGTATCTTAACTTCAAAATAACTTCAAATCAGGTGTCCTATGTTTTATCTGGCAATGCTATTTTAATACTTATCCCCACTGGGGAGGAATTTTCTTCCTCTGGGTGCAGTACTCCTTGGCTTGCTCTGGCTCTAAGATGGCAACTAAGCTTCAGAAATGGACTCTAACCCCCACTAGAGCTGTTGGGAATGTATTATGTGTTGGTGGACTTTGGGGAGCCTGGGGCCTGCTGAGAGGCTGTCGGGAAAGGCACTGGGCTGTGAGAGAGTGGCTCATGTCCATACTCACCATAGAGCTGTCGGAGAAAACATCGGGGTGGTTCTCATAGATAAATTTCTCCACCCGCATCTGCCGCAGCTTAAACATCTTGGAGCCTCGGTTGGTAAGTAGTGACAACTCCTCCAACATCACATCCCTTGGGACACTGATCTTCTTGCCCAGGTTCAGGCCCGAGCTTTCCCGTCCGCCTTGTTCAGAAGGTGGAGAAGAGGTGACAGAAAAGGGGAATTAGCTGGGCGGTGGTGGTGATGGTGGCGCACGGCTTTAATGCCAGCACTCAGGAGGCAGAGGCAGGCAGATCTCTG
>NW_004949119.1:1807334-1818699 GCF_000317375.1 Microtus ochrogaster
GTAATGGGGTCTGGTGCCCTCTTCTGGCCTGCAGGCATACACACAGACAGAAAATTGTATATATAATACATAAATAAAATATTTTTTAAAAAAAGAAAGAGAAAGAGGGAATTAAGGCTATCTGGACTCAGTAGAACCCCACCTCACAACTAAGTGCATAATCAAAGAGATCATTTAGGGGCAAGATGCTGTTATCTGACCAAGGTCTGTCTAGATTACAAGAAGTTTTTGTTTGTCTTATTTGTGTATATTTTAATTTTTTAAAAGATTTATTTATGCTTTATGTGTATGAGTATTTTTTTTTCTGCATGTGTGTTATGTGTACCACATGTGGCCTGGCGCCCACAGAGGTCAGAAGAAGGCTCAGATCCCCTGGAACTGGAGTTACTGATAGTTGGGAGCCACAGTATGGGTACTGGGAACTGAACTTGGGTCCTCTTCTTCAGTCCCATGTGGGATGTGTGTGTGTGTGTGTGTGTGCGTGTGCGTGTGTGTGCATGTGGGGAGAGGGAGAGAGAGGGAGAGAGAGGTACCTGTATGTGCATGTGGGGAGAGAGAGAGGGGGAGAGAGAGAGGGAGAGAGAGAGAGGGAGAGAGAGAGAGGTGCGTGTATGTGCATGTGTGGAGAGAGAGAGGGAGAGAGAGAGAGGTGTGTGTGTGTACATGTGGGGAGAGGGAGAGAGAGAGAGGGAGAGAGAGAGAGGTGCGTGTATGTGCATGTGGGGGGGGAGAGGGAGAGAGAGAGAGGTGCGTGTATGTGCATGTGTGGAGAGAGAGAGAGAGGGAGAGAGAGAGAGGGAGAGAGAGAGAGGTGCGTGTGTGTGCATGTGGGGAGAGGGAGAGAGAGGGAGAGAGAGGTGCGTGTGTGTGCATGTGTGGAGAGAGAGAGAGAGGGAGAGAGAGGGAGAGAGAGAGAGGTGCGTGTATGTGCATGTGTGGAGAGAGAGAGAGAGGGAGAGAGAGGTGTGTGTGTGCATGTGGGGAGAGGGAGAGAGAGAGAGGGAGAGAGAGAGAGGTGCGTGTATGTGCATGTGGGGGGGAGAGGGAGAGAGAGAGGTGCGTGTATGTGCATGTGTGGAGAGAGAGAGAGAGGGAGAGAGAGAGAGAGAGAGGGAGAGCGAGAGAGGTGCGTGTATGTGCATGTGTGTGGGGGGGAGAGTTTGAGACAGGGTTTCACTATGTAACCTTGACAGGCCTGAAATTCACTATTAGACCAGGCTTGCCTTAAACTCACAAATTAGCTTGCCTCTGCCTCCCAAGTGCTAGGATTAAAGGCGTGTACCACCATACACGGCCCATGAGAACTTTTGATTTCCTGGTTTGGAGTTAGGGAGAATAGAAGGGAACGAGGGTTCGGAATGCTAGGGTAGAGAGGTAAACAGGGCCAGAGGGGCATGGGCTTGGAATGGAAGAGAGCAAGTATAAGGGACTATCATGGTCTCTGCCAGGGGGGAGGGGAAGCTGATAGGCCAACACCATGTGCAGCTGCCCATCTCTAAATACAGATCCTTGTGCTCTTCCTTCCTTTGCGATTCAGTGAACTCTGCCTCCAGAGGTATCAGATCTTCACGTTTGGTAACTCATGTACATCCCTGGGGAGTATGCCTGTGCAGTTTCCTATTTTAAATGCTTACACAAGTTCTCTAGCACTTAGAAAGAAACGAAGAAGTTAACCATTTGGTGCGGCCTAGCTTGTGTCCTCACATACCCCTCACTGAGCATGGGTCCTATGGTCCTGGGCCTGGCTGAGCAGTGGAGCAGGGTATTGTTTCGGAGTAGTCAGTGGAAAAGAGTCCTTCCTGCCTCTTTCTCCTTGCCCTTCTTACTTACCTCATCACTTCTGTCTCCCACACCCCCCATGGCTGGAATTCCTCTTATATTTTCACTTGGACTTATAACCAGTCTTATGTAATTTCTGGGACTCCTGAGTCAGGGGTGCACTTAAAAGTCCTGCATTAGGGAGCTATAAGCATGCCCTACCTCCAGTGAGCTCCATGATCAGCTTGCTGGATTTCCTCCTCTTGTTCGGTGCCGGGGTTCCTGAGAGAGGCATGGTGGAGATGGATTTGACCTGGAAGAAGTGGGAAGCAGGCTTGAAGGAAAGACGGAATGGGAAGGTGAGTGTGGAGAGCATGCTCACTACAGCCAAGCAGTGCTTCTCTCTTTCTGTTCCTTCCTTCCTTCCTTCCTTCCTTCCTTCCTTCCTTCCTTCCTTCCTTCCCTTTCTTCTTTCTTCCTTGAGATAGGATTTCTCTGTGTAGCCCTGGCTGTCCTGTGTCCTGGAACTTGCTCTGCAGACTAGGCTGGCCTCAAACTCAGATATCCGCCTACCTCTGCCCCCCCCCCCAATTGGCATGTGCCACCACTTCCAGGCTTAGTACTCCTTAACTTGGGGTTATGGGCAAAATTTCTTGGGACTCTGTGTGTGTGTGTGTGTGTGTTTCTCCAGTACTGAGGATTGAACTCAAGGCTTTAGGCATGCCACACAGGTTCTCCATACTGGGCTATGCTGTCCACTCTCAGGTTTTCACAGAAATGTGTTTTCCCCAAAAAAAGTAAAACTCCACTGCCTTGGGGCTTGTTTTCTTTGGAATCAAAGCAGGAGGTAGAACTGCGCCCCGTTCCCTCCCTGTTATCAGCCTCTTGTACCCATTTTCCATAGATCCTGTGTGGGGAAGCAGGAGCAGAGCTGGGGCTGAGGGCTGTGTAAAAGACAGCAACCCTGGCAGAGCAGTGCAGCCAAGTTTCCTGGGCCTGGCATAAATTTAAGGTCCTTATATATTCAGATATCAGCCTACAGATATGGCTCCAGACTCTGCTCTCCTCCTCAGCCTCCCTCAAAGTCCAAGGGGATGAAGAAATGTTCTGTGGTGTTGAGGAGATTCAGACAAAACATTCTCCATAGGAAGGAGAGGTTGTTGTTCTTCCAGGAGGCCAACTGGAATGTGGCCTGAGAGGTCATGGGTGTGTTCCTTGCTCCTTCAGGCACTCCTATCCCAAGCTGCAGACCTGGGGTGGAGAGTGAGCTGAGGGCAGTTGAGAACTGACAAGATGTCAGTTCAGCAATAACAAACACAGCAGTAGAGAATTGTGGGGGACAGAAACATAGTGATAAGATCCGGCTGTGGAGGGGACAAGCTAGGAAAAGATAAGAACTTCATTTTCTTCTTAACAATCATGCAATTTTCTGTGGAGTTCTGTTTCGTAAGGACAACTACACTCTGCCAGCCTAGAGGGGTCTCAGGCCACCCCTTCCCATCTCTCAGGTACCTCCCCACCCATCCAGATTCCTCCCAACTCCTTAGGTCCCTTTCTTTCCAACTCTGTGGCTCCAACTGGACAGCTGGGAGCTGAGCAGAGATGAGGAGCGAGGCCACTCCTCTGGGATGGAGCACCACAATTGCAAACAAGGAGGTCAGAAGAGTGGGCTCCAGCCCCTTCATGCCATGAAGAGCTACAGACTTACCAGCCGCTCAGTTGGTGGTCAGCTTGCCCTGGGGTCCAGCAGCTTGGGAGGCCTTGAGCTGCTGTGAGCGACTGGAGAACCTGAGCTGGGCAAGCGTAGGGGCAGCGCCGGCAGTGGGGGAGGGATGGTGGTTATTAATAGAGACGATGAGCACAAGCAGCTCAAATGGCACAGGGGGTACTGAGACCCTGGAACCAAGTTCCTGCCCTCCTTGCCCGATGTTCAGGAAAGGGGAAGGTCTACAAGAATCTCCCACCAGGTTGTCTGAGCCAGAGATCAGTCTGCTGAGGATTGTGCCTCCTCTGCACCTTGAGCCTTAGATCCAAAGATGCATTTCAGGAGGCAATTTAAGGCAGAGGTGGAGAGGAGGAGGACAGTAAGTGGCAGGTAAGATTAAGAGTAGGTAAAATAAAACCAGAAAACATGATTTGTGGGCCACTCGGGGCCATGGCAGGCCAGGGCCGGAGGAACCCATGGGTGTATTTGGGGCCGGAGAAATTAAAGCTCCAAGTTTGAAGACAGGATGGAAATTTTTACAGTGGAGTTGCTTTTAGACTTCTTGAATAGGTGGGTTTTTCTCTGAGGGTTAGATTTGGCAGGATGAGGAACCAATTTAGTCAAACCCAGAGCCAATGATGTAGTGAAGGCCTGTCAGCCCCACTCCTTTTCATTCTGGTGTCTTAGCACAGGGCTTCTCAACCTGTGGGACGCAACCCTTTCGTAGGACCCACACATCAGATCTTCTGCATACCAGGTATTTACATTAGGATTCATAGCAGTAGCAAAACTCTAGTTATGAAGTGGCAACGAAAACGGCTTTATGGTTGGGCGTCACCACGGCATGAGGGATAGTCTTAACGGGTGGCAGTGTCGGGAAGGTTGAGAAGCACTGCCGCGGGAGCTGCAGGAATACCCTGGACACTTCCTCATCTTCCGCTCATAGTCTGAAGCCAGCTGCTTTTGTACCTCTTGCCTTAATAGCTACCCTGAGGAAATGGCCTTTTTTTGTGTGTGTGTGTGTGGAGGGGGGGTTAACTTAGTAAACATATATTGTGGTACATGACTTTAACCCCATTACTCAGTACTTCCTACGTTTAAAGACAGCCAGGACTACACAGGAAAATCTTGTCCCTCACCCTCCCAAAAGTTCACTTTTCACCTGTGTTTTATAGTGCTTCATTCACATTCACCCCTCCCCCCCAACCCCACAACCATCCCTTGTTCCCACGCCCCATAGGAAGTGGTTTTCAGAATGCACGGGTCCCTCTGTCAGCTTCCGCCCCCATCCTTCCTGACCACACCCTTCTGCCATCCTATTCTTGTTATGCTAATTGCCCCCCCACTCGCCACAGCAGGTGGCCACTGCCCAGATCTTTCATCTTTGGTCCATTTCCTCCCAACCCAAGGAAACAGAAAAAAATAAATAAATAGTGAAAGGTAACTTTGTTATTACTACTACATTCTTGTCAAAACAAAACTCAGAGCCTGGTCACCTATGACCAAATACCTGAAACAATATATATGAAGACATGGTATTAGCCTGTGGTGTCTCAACCCTTCCTTTGGAATTCCCAGCTGCTGAACTTGGGAGCATCTGGTTACTGCCACAAACATGCCCCCTTCTGGTAAACTAACGACACTTTCCTTCTCGCATTCCAGTCAGTCCCTAGATTCTCTATGGTAGTCCAAGCCACACTCTGGTCTGTTCCATACCACCCACACCTGTCATTGCGTTCCCTTTCCGTGGTTCCCAGAGAACATTTAACACAGCTACGTCCCCCAGGGATCCAGGAAATGCGACGGCAAAGGGCTCCAAGAGCCTTTCTGGTTGCTCTCAGTTGTGCAAGCTGAACTACACCTTGAAAGAATGAGCTTTGGAAGAAGAGGGAGAGAGGCTCGAGGAGAGAGTGTGGGGATGGGAAAGAAAGATGGGAAGGCAGGAGGAGAGACAAGATCGGCACAGTGGGCTAGAGAAGACCACAAAGCCATCAGAATTGGCCATAAAACCAGAAGAGATGACAGCAACAGAAGGTGTGGGCATATGTTTTATTCTTGTGCACAAACCAAAGAATTGTGGTGCCCAATATTGGAAAGGAAAAGGTCGACTTCGAGGCAGGCGTGGCTGGTGGTGGTCTTCATGGAAGGAGAGTCCTTACCCTTCTAGGACCAGAAATTAGGACCTGAAGCGGAACAGGAACAAAAGCTGGGCTTCTGTGGGTAGGGTAGGCCAAAAAAGAGGTCTGGGCCCAGTGTCTCCCTGCCTTTCCCAGATAGTCAGGAGAAGCGGCAGCCATGGAAGGTCAGATTCACAGGAGGTAGCACAGCCACCAGCTCTAACATTCGGCCCACACCTCACACTGTTGCTCTGGCAAATGCTTGCATTCTCCTGAGCTCAGCCTGTCCCCCTATACTCCCTTACACATAGCTGGTCTCCCTCTTGGTCACATCACTCATTTCAGCCCTGCTCCTGGCTTTTGCCTCACTCTCCCCATGCACTCTCTCTCTGTTCACCTCTTTTCTGTCTTCAGCGGTTCAGAAGAAAAGCTCTACTTTCTGGATACTACTTGCTCAGCACAGGACCCCGCTTGCTAACTTCCGGAACTCCAAAGAAATAGAATTCTTAGTTTTATTCCAGGTCTAGCTTGTATAACTCAGACCCATGAAACTTGTCAGACTCGTTAACATCACAATGCTGTGTCCCTGCTACAGACATCCTCTCTCAGGAGTTTTTCTGCAGTTAAGCTCTTGTCCCTCACAAGATCCCTGTGGAGCTCTCTGGCCCTTCTAGAAGAAGGAAAAGAACTCCCCTCTTATCTTTGCCTCAAGAGAAGCTCACATATATGGTTAATTCATGCCTTTCCAGAGCAGATCTTAGCCACACACATTTGCAAAAGTATGAGCACACACACACACATACACACATACGCGGAGTGAGGAGTGTGGAGGGGCTCAGGACAAGGTTCAGTTGCTTGCCTAGTGGTGAGCTTTTTGCCTGAGATCTCAATGGTCATTTACAGTGCTCTTTTTGCCTAACACTAAAGTGCTGCCACAGACAGAAACACAAATGGGGGGGTGGGGGGAGAAACTGCTGAGACCTCTGGGTGGAGAAGCCAGAGATTGAGCCAGGGAAATATAGAGAAGATACCAAAGCAAAGATAACAGGTTAAAAAGCAGCAAGCAGCACAGAATTGAGAAACTGAAGGGGAACACTATCTCTGGCAAGAGGCGAGGCAGGGATAAAAAGCCGGTAGTACAAAGCGGAAGAAATGTCTGGGACTCTAAGTTCCATTACTTGGTCCTGGGGCCTCTTCCCTGTTCACTGATGCCCTGCCCCAGGCCTCCACACATGAGCCTGCAACCCTGTTCTGGTGGCTGAGAACCGGGGCCTAGCTACTTGGAAACCACAGGAGCTGGGGGTGGCAGCAAAGCTCCTGGGAGACTCTTGAGGATGGTCTGGGTTAGTGACAGGGGGTGAGGCCAGCTCTGCTCTCCAAATTGGTTCATCCAATGTGGTAGCCGCTCTGGGGGCAAGAACAGTGGGAACCAAGGGTTCTGCAGTGGGCTGGGGTGCCGGAGTGGAAAATCTGCGGATCTCCTGGACTCGGGCAGTTTTGGGAGGCCCTGAAATGGGGCCAGAAGTTGAAGGAACCTCATCAAAACAGAACATTGCAGTTTTGAGTTGGTATGGCTGATGCCGCATGAAATCCAGGGCCTTGATACCCTGTTTGGGGGTCGCCCGAGGACCCTGGGATTGGGCCTTATTGGAGAGAGTTCGGGCAGCTTGGGGGAAAAAAGGTGAGAGTAGTGGGTTGTAAGCAATAGGGGGTGGGGCACGGATGTTAGGTGAGTATTTCCACGATGGGGGCAGTGAAGGCGTGGGAGAAGGACTTCTAGGGCGAAGGCCAGGGTTAAGGCTACCGCCAGGTGTAGCCTCCACCACGTACCTGTCGGCACGGCTCTGCCGCTTGGCAAATAGCTCCCCACCCCTCCCCTGCAGCCTTGGGAGCTCCGGGATTCCAGCCAGAGGGGTCGACCCATTCACTAGCCCGTCAAGGAGCCCTTGAGAGGCGGGTTTAGGAGCCACAGGGGGTGGAGTCTTAGGAGTTGTAGGAGGTGGAGTTTTGGGAGCCATTGGAGGCGGGATTTTCGGTGGCACTTGAGACAAGGTCTTGTAACTCTTGCCCCCTAGTGGCTGCATGAAGTTACAGGCTTCAGCTCCAAGGCTTAAAGCATCCTCCTCCGTACCAGATTCCACACCACCCGCCCGAGGTTTTTCATCCAGGTTCTGCACCAGCGATAGCAGCTCGGGGTTGGGCGAGTTCTTCGGCTCTTCCTTTCCAGGTCGGAACATCTGCTTCCGGGTGCCCCGGCGCCGGGCCTCCTGCAGGATGCCAGTGCGGGCAGCTGGCACAGAGATGCGCTGCTCCCGAGCGCTGGCAGACCCGGGGGCCGCGGGGCCAGGCGCCTCCAGGCGCACAGAGCTTCTCAGAGGCGCCGACAAGAAGATGGAAGCGGTGGAGGTCATGGCAGCTGCGCTAGCAGAAGCGGGAGGCTCTGGGGCGCCTCCCGGTGTAACGGGCCGGCTCGGGGCTGGGATGTACAGGGAGCTAGTAGCGGTTACGGGACCGCAGGAGCGTGAGGTGCTGGGAGCCCCGGAGACGGGTGTGTGGCCAGGCATTCCTGTGATGAAGCTGGGCAGAGGGGTGGGCCCCTGCAGAGGGGCTGTGAAGGGGGACGGGGCGGGGTTGGTGGCTCCCAGGCCTTCGTTCACCCTCTTAGGGGCTAAAGGTCTGAAAATCACTGAGGTGGTACCTGACCTTTGTCCTTGTAAACCTGGGGTAAAAGGCCTCGCTGACCTGTTAAAGATACTTGGCGCTGGGCTGGGGGCTCCACCATCCGGCAAGAAGGGGCTAGGGCTGACTGCAGGGGCCGGCAAAGGGCTGAGTGGGAGCACAGCTGCCTCTGGGGGAGCACTCTGAGCTCGAGGTGGTGACTGCAGACCCTGCCCATTTAGCATGGCTGCTGGGCTCACCTGAGCCAAATCCTGGGTGCAAGAGGCTGCCCGTTGGCGCTGCTGTTCAAAGAGCTGGACCCCTCGCCCAGAGACCTCGCTCAACTGCCCTCCCTGGCCGGAGCTCTCTGTTGTTCCTGAGCCAGCCATGGCCAGCTCCATGTCCAGATAAGGGCTGTCCCAGTCGGACTGATTAGTAAGGCTGCGGGCGTCTGAGAAGGCCTCTTCGTCCAGCTCCGACTCACTCGTTGGGGGGAGGCCGTCCTCCTCCTCTGTTCCTGTCCCAGCTGCAGCCCCGAAACTCACTAGGGTGTACTTTTTGGCTCTCTGCCGCCGTTTCTTAAACATGAGCACCCCCTTGGAGTGAGGGTTGGGGGCTGCTGTTAGCAGGGATGCAATGGTCCGGCATTTGGTCTTGGCCTCCTTCACGCTCTTCTCCTGGAGACTTTCTGCCCGTTGCAGTTCTGAGGAGGAGATCAAGAGGTAGAGTAATCAACCCTATTCTAATTCTGCTCCTCAAAGCTCTGACCTCCTGTTTTTTCCTCCTAAAGGAACCACAACGTCTCTTGCCGGTGGCAAAGCCCTCTGACTTGGAGGCAGACTGGAGGGGAAAGGTGAAATCAAGGACAGGACACAGCCCACACCGCAGCTCTTCTGCCCCCTCTGTCGCACTCACGTTTTCCGGGAAATGAGCCTTATCCACGCCACACATTCTCCACCTGCCTCCCATTCCTGACTGGCAGTGGAGTGGGGGAGGGGTTATTCTAAGGCAGGCAGGACCCATCCCTGAGAGAAAAGTTAAGAAGGGACGCGTCTCCGACCGTACTATGTAAGTGGATCCCTCACACCTACTACTCCGTTAACCACGACACATAGATCCCTGTTGTCTCAGGGCCTCTCTACACGTCCCTTGCTGTTCTGGAACTCGCTGTGTAGACCAAGTTGGCCTCAAACTCAGAGATCCAGCTATTGCTGCCTTCCAAGTCCTGGGATTAAAGGTGTGCACCTCTGTACCCAGACCAACACACAGGTTCTTAACGAGGCCCTTCATTCACAATTCACAAGGTCACATCATAAACACTCCTAGAAGCAGCTCCCCTCTACCACGTTAACATCAGTCTCCTGAAAACCAGCTATGGGACATATTTCCTCCATTGAACTTCCATATTCACAATTGTCCCAGCTTACATACTCATCAGTTCATTTATACCTATACCCTCATACAAACACAGAGTTGCAAACACATCTGTCAAATACATGTTCCAGGTAGGACTTCCCAAAGTTTTTCCCGTAGAGACTCTGGTTTAGTGTCAATAGGATTTTAGAACTGACCTTGGCCCTCCTAACTGCTAGAATGCTCCTTTCCATCCAAGCTGCAGGTCAAGCCAAAGTGCTGCTCTCCAAGGCAAACCCCCACATCTTTAGGGGATTTCAAGGTCAGCAGGTAAATATATTCTCCTTTCTCACAAGTTGGTGTTGGCTCTGGGGTAGACAGCTTCAGAGGCCAGAACTGTTTCCTTTCCCATTTGCCTAGCCTTTCAAGTGGAGATCTCAAAAGAGGAGCACACCTTTAGGTGGGCACGAGAAGATCTGTGTGCTGAGGAACCAGGGCAGGACTTCACAGGCCACGTGCGGCCTGAGTAGCTGGGGCCGGGAGTAGGAAGAGCTGCCCTGCTATAGACCCCGCCCTGGACATGGATCCTTTCTGGTCTGTGATCCCCAGTTCCTCCAGGAAAATTCTTGACATTCCATCTACTTTTCCTCTCTAGATACCAAGCTGCTTTCCAGTTAGGGTCCTCATTCCTTTCGTCCCGCGTGTATAACACAGAATAGTATTATGCGTGAGAGAACAGACACAGGACTCAGACTTTAGTTTTGGGAGAATTACTTCATCTCAGCTGTTTACCTTCCTGTAAATAAGAGCATTATTGCCTAGCTCTTCATAAGATAACTTTGTGCACAGTGAGATGAGTAAACAGCATTGACACGCTGCCAGGGCCCACGTGAACAGCCATTGTGCTGTCCTGATGTAAGCAACACGAAGTGTTCCCACATATCTTCTTCCAGATTTGCACGAACATGGCCCCGTGTATCACAGGGCCCTCCTACTTCTCTCTCTTCCTATGAGTGTCCCACAGCTCGTGTGGTCATAAACCCCCTGCCATGCAGTCTTAGCAGCAACCCATTCTGAGAAAAGGGTGGTGACATTTTCCTGAAAGAATGAGGGAAAGGACAGCAAAAAAAAAAAGAGGATAAGAGAGTGTGGCCTTTCCCAACAACCACCCTTCCCACACTGCTGAGACACTACCCTCCCTCTAACCCCAGCACTCCCTTGAGTGGGAAAGGGTAGTACCTGCATAGAATGGGTCTTGGAGCTCAGGAACTGGGTCTTTGTCACAGCTGGCTTGGCTGAGGGGCTCAATGGCCTCCATGCTGAGAAAGGCAGAGCTGGCTGGAGCAGAACCAGCCTGAGTCACCCCCAAGGCCTTTTAAAGCCCCTTTGTCTTGTCTCCAGAGCTGGCAGCTGAATGAACTCACTGAGCTGTTTTTAGAACCTGTCCCCCTCCCAACTTCTGGTGTGATAGACGTGGGCACCTGCCTCCCCTTCCCCTCACCCCACCCCCTCTGTACTGTGAGGTCTGCTTGGCTAAAAATAAGCCTGAGCCACTAAATAGAATCTTGCCCAGCACGATGGGAAGGGGGGGTGCCAAAATGAGAACTAGGGATAAGTATGGGATCTTGAACATGCTTTTGGAATTCCTCTGTAGGATATGGGAACACTCTTAGGATATCAGACTATAAGTTCCCACATGTTTAGCCTCTATGCAAATCCAAAGACAGAATTCCTTGAAGGGAGAATCAGAATGGTGAAGAGAGAACAGGTAACC
>NW_004949119.1:1818872-1826207 GCF_000317375.1 Microtus ochrogaster
GTAACCAGAGAGAGCAGCGAGTCCTGAGAAGAGAGAGAGAGAGAGAGAGAGAGAGAGAGAGAACAGGTAACCAGAGAGAACAGGTAACCAGAGAGAGCAAGTCCTGAGAAGAGAGAATCCTGAGAAAGAGAGAACAGATAACCAGAGAGAGTGAATCCTGAGATTTCAAAAATGACAAAAAGGAAGTCTGTGGAAACAGAATGGGAGGCGTAGGACAGAGAGAAACTTCACTAGATTCCATTCTGTAGCTCACATCAAAATAGCAAGAACCTAGTCGGGTGGCGATGGTGGCGCACGCCTTTAATCTCAGCACTCGGGAGGCAGAGGCAAGTGGATCTCTATGAGTTTGAGGCCAGCCTGGTCTGCAAGAGCTAGTTCCAGGACAGGCTCCAAAACCACAGAGAAACCCTGTCTCGAAAAACCAAAACAAACAAACAAACAAGAACAAAAATTCCTTCCCAACTTCCTAGAGGTCTCATGATTACCCCCAACACCCCGTTAGTTCCCAGAAATCCCAATGAACTCACAAGTGTCAAAAGTATCATTCATACCGTGCCTACAATTAAAACTGTGCAAAGCCCCTAGAGCCACAGCCTGCTTTCAGGTTCCCTGCCTGGAAACTGTCCTTTCTCTTCCCTTCATCCTGCCATCTAGCAAAACCACCGCCATCACAAACGTCAGGCCCTCACCATTTCACCTCTATTGTCTGTTCTTGGTTTAAGCCACTAAGCCATGTAAAAATAACAGTTGTAAGATAACTAGGACCCTGAGTAAAATAATTCTCCTCTTCCTCATTACTTTCTCAATTTGTCCCAAAGACTGCTTCCAGGGATCATGAGATAGATATGATGTGTGGATGAGACTTAGGACTCAGATCCTAATTGAGAACAAAAAAATCATGCACTCACTGGCTTGTTTGGCCTTTTGGGTGTAGGTGGCAGTAAGATCTTCTCCCACTGGGTGAGGGACAGGACCCACCATAGGGATGAGATGAGGACCAGGCCGGAGTGGACCATGGGGTAGCAGAAGTGCTTCCGCAGGTGGTGGCTGAAGGGCTGTTCCTTCCTCCCAAGATGGGGAGCTCACACGGCTGTCACCCTGGCTGGGAGAGCCAGTTTTAGCAGGTACTGGTTCTGCAGGACTGTCAGACAGGTACACCTCATCAGGTGTGGCTCCTGGAGGGATGGGCCTTGTGGGACCTCGGCGGCGGGTTCGGCGGGGTTTCTCCTGTGTGGCAGGGCCATCAACATCACTGTCTGTCTCTCCATAGTAAGCTTCACTGTCAGGAGGTGAACGAAGGCTCCCAGGCTGAAAAGCCTGGGGAGCAGGAGCACCTGGGGGCTCTGGACTCAGCGGAGATAGGGGTGACAGCACCTGAAGCTCCCCTGGAGATGGAGATCTCACAGACCCTTCATCTGCTACCCTGCATGGAAAAGATGAATTTGAAAGAGGGTCTAATGGTTACAGGACTAACAGCTCTGGGGGGGGGGGATCTGGAGGGATGAAGGAGCAAGGCAGGGGAGAAAGGATACTGGCATATGGCTGGAATAGGTGGGCTAGGAGAGAGGGATCTGACGACTTTGAGGAAGATGTGATAAGGAACGGGCAAGGATTGAAGTCCACCAGACATTCAAATACCTGCTTGACACCCCATCCCTCAGTTGCAGATACATTCCATTGGGATGTATATACAAACATTCTTCAGCAGAAAAAGTAACCAGAAATAGGTACGTGTTAGTTACCTAAGTCAGGTCAGTGAGACGGACAAGATGAGACCCAGGCTAGAGAAAAAGGAGAGGACTTCCTACCTCCTAACAGTGAGGACGAGTTGATGTCCTGAGGCATCGATGAGGGTCATGGCACTGGCATGGGAGAAGTTTGTGCAAGAAACTCCATTGATCGCCAAGAGCTGGTCCCTCTCTCGGAGTCCTGCTCTTCCGGCCTGGCTCCGTCTTCGGATCTAAGATGTTGGAGGAGAGATTGTGGATCATGGGGAGCTCCAATGAGAGCGGATGAAAGGACAAAAAAGGCTTTCTTGTTGTTGTTGTCTGGTAGGTCAAACGGAGTAAAGACCTGCCTAGAGGTATTCTGGGAGATTGTGACACAGGGCTATCATTTGTTGAGTTCTCCCAATGTTAGGCACTGCACTGTATGAAATATTGCACCTAATTCTTAGTTTATACAGTTGGTACTATCATTACCCACGTTTTACAGCCCAGAAAGCTAAGCCTTTAGGGTAAAACTGTAAGGCTGATGACTTAATCAGCAAGCCTAGCACCTAATCTTGCCTAGTAAGAAAATGGAGATGACTTAGGGAAAAAGGAGCATTGAAGGCATTGGCAGGGCAGGGTAGGGTAGGGCAGGGCAGGGCAGGGCAGGGCAGGGTTGGGCTGGGAGAGACAGCCTTAGCTTGTCACACATCAAATTAGTCAGAAATGAGAACCTTCCCTACATTCCTGAAGTTTGGAGTAGAGAAGCTCACACACATAGGGGAGCAAATACTGGATGAGCAGACTCAGTCTCTTCTCCCACAGTGCTGAAGCAGGGCCTTCCATTTGCTCTGCTCCCTGAAACCAGAATTGTCTTTGCTTCTAGTCCTCCAGGAGCTTGTGGGCACAGTCTGCTCCCTATAGCCTTGAGCATGCTTATCTGCCCACCTGCCCACTACCTCTTCTTCACAACCTCCCACTCTGCCCACCTCCACTGGCCCAGAAGGCCACCACATGACTCTTCCCAAGTTCCGTTAGGTTCCCTTTTTATGAAATATCACTTTAGGGGCTTTCCCTTACCTTGGATACCTGTAAAGGTTTCTTCTGTTCAGCCCCCCCCTGAAGCCGGAAGCCCCAGGGTGCTCCCCCTGCTAATGTGACCTGTACCTCCTCCTTAGCACCCATTGCACAGCTTGGCCCGTGACCTCCGGAGTTTGGACAGTGTCCCTCAGAGACAAGTTGAGGTGCTGGTACCCCGTCCGGCCTGCCTATCTGGCTGTCTTGCTTCTGCCGACCCAGGCCTACACACACACACATACACACACACACACACACCACACGCCATAGGCAGGCAACTTGGGCCTTGGATCAGTACAGTCCAGTACACATGTCCTGTCAATCACCCGTTGCTTAAAATAGTTGCCGGCTGTACTCTTCTCCCTCCCCCAGCTATTTTACTCCTAGAACTAATTATAGTACAAACTCCTGCCCTCCATGTCCTCCCTTCTCCCGCACAGGCCTTTTTAGCCAGGGCTCAGTATCAGATCTGTGGGACTTTTGACTAAGTACAATCTTTCAGGCACCATACCTTCTCCAAAGCCCACTGCACAGTGAGAGCAGGAGAGAGGATTCAGCCCCAGAGCTAGCAAGAAGTGACGGTGTTTGCTCCTTAAACTCCTTAGGGAAGAACGCCGCTTTGAATTTACTGTTGAACCCGAGCCTGCTTGTGCACAGCACAGGAAAGGATGACTTTTGTGAAAGAGTAAGAGTTTAATCCCAGCCCTCGAGAGACAGAGTCAGGTGACTCTCTGAGTTCCAGACCAGCCTGGTCTATAGAGCAAGTTCCAAGACAACCAGGGCTACACAGAGAAATCTTGTCTTGCAAAACAAACTAACAAAAAGTAAGTTTTTTTTTTTCTTTTGGTTTTTCGAGACAGGGTTTCTCTGTAGCTTTGGAGCCTGTCCTGGAACTCCCTTGGTAGACCAGGCTGGCCTCGAACTCACAGAGATCCGCCTGCCTCTGCCTCCTGAGTGATGGGATTACAGGCGTGCGCCACCACCGCCCGGCTCAAAAAGAGTAAGTTTATACATCGAGTGGCCAGATATGAGGAAGCAACAGACCCAAGCCTCAAACCTTCCTTCAGAGGGGACAGTTAAGGAATATGTATAAGTTAAAGACATCTGTTAGATGGCTCAGCATTTCAAGCTTGACACCCGACCTGAGTTCTAGCCCTAGAACCCACAAGGCATGGTGGAAAGAAGAAACTGACTCCAAAAGTTGTCCTCTGCCCTCCACACATACGTTGGAGCATTTGAAAAACAGCAGCAGGACAGTCTGAGGTTGGGGAAAGGTGAGTGATGGAAGCAATCAATGGGTTCTCTGCACATCCCCCCTGTGACAGGAGTTGAATCAGGGCTTGTGTGCACTGTGTGAGAAAGCTGGAGTTCTGCACTATAGCCCAGCCTTTATAGCTCTCGTCAGATTCATGTATGTTTGGCTCTCTGATATCAAGCAACCACTCACCACACATTTGCAAAGCCCAAGTGAAGAGTCGGTTATTTCCATAAAGCAGCCTTCAAGCCCTGGAAGGGGAAGTAATCCACAAGACTGTTAGTATTATGACCCACATACTGTTTTTGACAGCAAGGCTACTGGGAGACTAATAAGACACTGCTTGGCTGTGTAACTTATAAACTGGTGATTTTAGTGCCATTGAGATGGCTTAGTGGGTAAAAATTCTTCCTGTGCAAGCCTGACAACCCGAGCTTGATCCTTGGGAGCAGAGTGGAAGGAAAAAACTGTCCTCTGACCTCCATATCTGAGCGGTGGCAGAAGTGTGTCAACACCCTTGCAGACACGTCACACAAAATAATACAGTTCTAAGTTAGTGACAAGGAACTAAAACTAAGCGATCCAAGGTGGCTGATGGAGGTGTGCATCAGCAGTAACTGTAACTATGGAAATCTGTCTGTCCACTACAGGACTGGGTACTAGGTGGAGGAATTTTGATCATTTCTGATTCAGTTGTTTTGCTACATCTTTTTACTTCTTTCTAAAAGCTGTTTTCTGGTCATCTTCCAGCTTCTCCCCAATAGGATTAATCCTTCCTTCCTTGGACAACATAGGTATCTTGTGCACACTTCCATTTTTCAGTCAATCATGTAGATTATTTATCTGCCTCCTAGATCATTAAAAAGTTGAAGACAAGGAATGTGTGCTGATGTAGTCCACAATTTGACTTTTTGCTTTGTTTTTCTTTTGAGGCACAGTCTCATGTAACCCAAACTGGACTCTGAACTCTTGATCTTCCTGCCTCCACCTCCCAAATCACACGTTGTATGTTATTATATTCTGTATCTCAGGCTGTTCTCAGTAAATGTTTGCTGAGCTAAATTACTATCACAATACAAAAGGGGAGAGGCTGTGGAAACATGGTCAGAGATGTGTGTGTAGACAAGCAACTGTTGATATCATTAAAATCTCTACTTGTTTCTAGGTTTCCACTGCACAAATGTGTCCCACATTTTGAAACCTCTTTCCGTTACAAAACGTAACATTATCATGCTGTAACTGATTAACAATGGGTAAGGTTTGTGGAATAGCTCTTCTGCTGGTGTGATAAAAGCTATTTATCTTGGTTATGATATACTTATAAAAATCAGAATTTAGCCAGGCAGTGGTGGTGCTTTAATTCCAGCACTCGGGAGGCAAAGGCAGGGTGATCTTTGTGAGTTCGAGGCCAGCCTGGTCTACAAAAGCTAGTTCCAGGACAGGCTCCAAAGATACAGAAAAACTCTGTCTCAACCCCCCAACTCCAGTCAGAATTTAGAGTTAGAAGAACAATATCTGAGTTCTTGTTACTCTATTGTTTATCACTATAACTTTATAACTTGACTATCAGTTTAAAAACATCTAGATATCCCTCATTGACTATTCAAATATGGAAGTGTGCACAAGATACCTATGTCGTCCAAGGAAGGAAGGATTAATCCTATTGGGGAGAAGCTGGAAGATGACCAGAAAACGGCTTTTAGAAAGAAGTAGAAAGATGTAGCAAAACAACTGAATCAGAAATGATCAAAATTCCTCCACCTAGTACCCAGTCCTGTAGTGGACAGACAGATTTCCATAGTTACAGTTACTACTGATGCACATCTGCATCGGCCACCTTGGATCACTTAGTTTGTTTATTTATTTATTATGTATACAATATTCTGTCTGTGTGTATGGCCAGAAGAGGGCACCAGACTCCATTACAGATGGTTGTGTGCTCTTAACCTCTGAGCCATCTCTCCAGCCCCGCATTTACTGTTTTGAGACAAGGTCTCACTATTCAGCCTAGGCTAACCTTGAACTTGTTATAAATGGTGTTTGAAGTTCTGATCCTCCTGCCTCCGCCTCTAGAATGCTGAAATGACAGGCATGTGCCACTATGTCCAGTCAGCACTAGTGTTATTGTTTTGTTTTGTTTCATCAGTAACATTTTTTAAAAAAATAAAGTCTAGGGTAGTATGGTGGTAGCGCACACTTTTATTTATTTATTTATTTTTAAAGATTTATTTATTATGTATACAACTTTCTGCCTCCATTTATACCCACATGCCAGAGGAGGACGCCAGATCTCTTTACAGATGGTTTGGAGCCACCATGTGGTTGCTGGGAATTGAACTCAGAACCTCTTGAAGAGCAGACAGTGCTCTTAACCACTGAGCCATCTCTCCAGCCCCCCATCAGTAACATTTTTAAGAGCACTACAGACCATGCTAAATGCCAAGTTGATATACAGAAAATTTAAAAAAATGCAATTTGTAGCCTTGATCTTCAAGTTTGTGACTCCTAGCTCTGACTAGGAAGTGTGTAACTTCAAGCCAGACAGATTACATCTACTTCCTTACGGTGAAAAGATAAACAGGATAAATCATGTAAATGCTAAAGTCTCCCAGTTGCCCAGACTCCTGAAATAATCACACAAAACTATATTATTTAAATCACTCCTTGGCGAATTACTTAATTGTATTGTTAACTAGCTCTTATATCTTTAGCTAACCAATTTCTATTATTTTATATTTTACCGTGGCCTACTGGCATGGTTCCATCTAAGGTGAAGGCTCAGCCTTGGGCAGGTGCTCAACAAATGTCAGTTGCATTTGGCAAATTATTAAACTAGACAAATGTTAGTCAGCAAGAGAATTATCTAGGAGAAAGACATCTGTCAAGCTTAGTGGCAGGGACTTAAGGAACTATTGTTTGCTGAGCCCCATCTCCAAAACTGACCTACATCTAGATGGATCAGAAGTTTACATTTTTCGCAAGGTTTGGTGGCATATGCATTAATCCCAGCACTCTGGAGATATGGGCAGGAGGATCTCTGTGAGTTCGAGGTTAGCTAGGTCCACAGAGTGAGTTCTAGGACAGAAGGGCTATGCAGTGAGATTCCCTACTAAAAATAAATGAATGAATGAATGAATGAATGAATGAATAAATCCTGGTAGTGGTGACACACACCTCCAGCACTGGGGAGGCAGAGGTAGGCAGATCTGGGAGTTCAAGCTAGTCTGGTCTACAGAGCAAGTTTTAAGACAGCCAGGGCTACACAGAGAAACCCTGTCTCAAAAAAAAAAAAAA
>NW_004949119.1:1827077-1845526 GCF_000317375.1 Microtus ochrogaster
CTTCTTTTTTGGTTTTTTTTCGAGATAGGGTTTCTCTGTAGCTTTGGAGCCTCTTCTGGAACTAGCTCTTGTAGACCAGGTTGGCCCTCGAACTCACAAAGATCTACCTGTCTCTGCCTTCGAGTGCTGGGATTAAAGGCCTGCGCCACCACGGCCCGGCTACAATTATTCTTTAAAAAGTTTTATAATTACTGAAAGAATTGTAGCTTTTTAAACAGAGAGCAGGGAGATCTTTTTCTGATAGAGTTTTGCCTCTGTAAAAAAAGACACAGCACGAAATGGCAAATAACTAATCTTTATTGAACACTACATTAGGCAGTCTTATGAAACGTTTTTAAATTCATCTCAAATCACTGTTAGGCATTCTTTTCATAAATTGGGGCAGAAATTGTCCAAATATTGAGCTAATGGGCTTAAACTCGAACACTTAAGCACACAATCTTATAGTAAGGGCTAGTACCCTGCCACCAACGCGTGGCTCAAAGGTCAGTGGGGGTGAGATCTACCTGAGGGACGCAAATCAATGGGGGTGAAAGGTTAACAGGAAGTGGCTACGAGACTAGAGGTCCTTAATAGTTCACAGCATGACAGAGGGAGCGTTACTAAAATAGTCTGACCTAGTCTTCTGAACACCCTCTCAGCTGGTAAAGCCATAAAGATTCTGGAATATCTGGAAGAAAAAAACCCGTAAATTTCAGAGTTGCCTCTCAGTGGCCATAACGGGAAAGAACAAAAGCGCATGCGCAGCATCCGGGCTCCCGGAAGCGTACCTAGGGCCGACGTGGCAGAAGGAGTGGCTCCCGGTCCTACAGCATGGGGCGGAACTTCCGGGGACGGCACGACAGCCCCCCCCCTCGGAACCGGAAGTCGAGCCTGGGAGCCTTGACGTTAGGAACGAAGTCGAACCTGGATCTGGAGCCGGGTGAGGAGTGGCATCGCGAGGTTGCGCTGTGGGGAGGAATGCTGAGGAGAGGCCAGGGTATTTCTGGCCTGATTGTGGTCCGGTTTTAGAGGAAAGGGAGGAGCCTGGGGGCGGGGCCTGGGAAGAGACCCTCACCTCCCTCATCCGTGAACGGCGGTCGCTCCCAGACCCCTCCCTTCATCTCCTGGCCCAGGTTCCGGCTCTACCTCGCCTTCCAAGCATGTTGAAGGGCATTAGAAGCTTGGTCTTTACTGCTTAATGAACCGGCCCTCATCGTGGCCCTACAGGCTGGTTTGGCTTCCTGATCTCAATCTCTGGAGCTCCCAAACCTCCGCATCTCGGGTACTTTCAGAGTTCTAGGAAGCTTGCCCCGCCCCTTTGGGTTGTCACCCTCGACTGTCTACCTAGAATGGAGTCAAGATTGGAGTTTGACTCCAAGCTTATTCCGTCCTCTCTCCTGACTTCAGGAAGTTAAGGGGAGAGGGACGTCTCCCAAGCTTAGTGTTGATGGCATGTGCAAGGTTTAGGGTTTAGAAGGACAGTTCCTAAAATGGCTTTGAGGTTCCAGAGTTTTCAGTTCGGCAGTAGTTCATCTTTTGGGCTTTGCTAGCAAAGAGAGAGAGAGGCCCATTGTTCTACTGCAACACTTGAGAGGTCTCACTCTTCCTGGGCCCCTTCTGCCTGTAGAATAATTAGTATGATAAGGATGTTTAAAACTGCTGCCGCCTTATTGGGATGGCTCTTGAAAGGACCTCCAACTCTGTTGCTGATCAAGATTGTAATAGTTTTGATAGCGACTTATCAAACAAACATTAGAACAGAAACCGGATTACAGACATGCTTTTGAATTTAGAATACCCATAGCTCTCTGCTTGAGGGATGAAATGAATGATCTTTGTAATGGAATACTGCTTGCTAAGTATTTAGGTGTTTTTTGTTTGTTTTGTTTTTTTTCCAAGACAGGGTTTCTCTGTGTACCTCTGACTGTCCTGGAACTTTCTCTGTAGACCAGGCTGGCTTTGAACTCACAGAGCTCTGCCTGCCTCTGCCTCCTGAGTGCTGGGATTAAAATTGTGCACCACCACCGGCTACTTTTTTTTTAATCTTAATGCTTCCTTTGCAAGGTTAATACACTATTTTCATGGAAAGGCTGGGGTCAGAGTAACATTTGGATTATTACAGGTCAGACAAAGAATACCATTTCTCCCAAACAATAACTTTACAGTTTGTTTTTTGTAGGGGAAGAATTTTAATCAATTTTTTTTTGCCTTCGTGCTAAAAAAAAAAAAAAAAACAACCCCAGCATATTTGAAGTTACTCAAGTGTTTATGGGGTGAATGGAAAGTGGAAACATTTTTACTTGTAACATCATGGTAGTTATCAGCCAGTGGACTCTGTGAGGAGACACTGAAAATATACCACTGGCGAATGTCTGATGTTCAGTTCTACTAGGTCTGTCTGAAGTTGGAATTGATACCTCTTTGGAGTGACACAGCATGGGGAAAGTGGCTGGGTACTGACTTGCAGGAGTTACAGTTCAACTGATCACTGCCTCTTCCTTTCTTCTCTGAATAGTTGCTCTCTCCTTAGAAAGTGTTTTGACTGGTTTCATTCTTTTCCTTCCCCCATAGGTAAGATCAAATTGGGGATGCACTCATAATGAATGTCAACCAATCAGCTCCACCTGTTCCACCATTTGGGCAGAACCAGCCCATCTACCCAGGGTATCATCAGTCCGGTTATGGTGGGCAACCAGGACCTGCAGCACCTGCCTATGGAGCCTACAATGGCCCACTGCCAGGCTATCAGCAGACACCTCCCCAAGGTATGTTCCCAGGTTCCTTTTGAGCCAAGGAAGGGAATAAGCAGTATTCGGGTTAGATTGTATTCCTCTGACAAAGCTACTTAAGGACTGTGATTGAAGAACATGAATCTGGCCCTCTGAAAACGAGGGCCCATGAGTTGTCCGTCTCACTGTGTTTTTATATGTGTGACTCTTTCCACCTGAAGACATCTAATGGGAATGAGTCTTCCAGATTTCATCACAGCTCACTTCTGTGGATGTTACCCTAGACAGCCTCACCTGGCTGCATTATTAAGAGCTCGATGGAAGGGTTGTAGTCATAGCTCTTCTGTTGCCTGTTGACTTAAGCTGTTCCTGAAATCATTTTTCCTCGTATGTGCTGAGAATGCTTCTCATTTGACTTCTGGTTCTGACTATGAAATGACTCTGGGACACATTTATCTGAAAATGAATTTGGGGAGAAAAGTGTATTTGTATGCATGACTTTTAGTACTCCTGGGTCTTTTACTGACATTCATTTTCTTTTGCTTGGGTTTCCTTTTCTTGAATATTTTATATTATCAGTGAAATAAGGAACCTTGGTGTTGCATTAGATTCTATGCTCCCAGCCCTCAGTGTTTTGTTTTATGTTACTTTTTCAAAAAGAGTATGTGGTTCTCTGTTACCGGGCAGACCTTGTAAAGTTATTAATAAGAGACTTTTCAGTTAGGCTGGTTGAAGATTTAGAGTAATGCCAAACACTATGTTGTTTAAGAGAGTAGATTCCACAGACACAGGCCTATAATCCTGTGAGGGAGGCTGCAGCAGGAGGATTGTGTGTTCAAGACCTACCTGGGCTGTAGAGTAAGTCCAAGTCTATCTTAGGTAACAGATGAGATTCTGTCTAAAAATAAAAAGTAAAAAAGAAGATATAAATCATTAACAAAATGCTTGCCTAACATGTATGAGATCCTAAGTTCAATCCCCAGAACTACCAAAAAAAAAAAAAAAACAAACCATAAAATAAATAAAAGTAGCTCAGCAGGTAAAGGTGCTTATCACTAAACTTAATGACCTACGTTCAATCTCTGAGACCCACACGGTGGAAGGAGAAAAAGAAGTTGTCTTCTAATCTCCACACACAATAAATACATAAATATAATTTTATGGGGTTAGAGAGATGGCTTAGTGGTTAAGAGCACTTTCTGTTCTTGTAGAGGACCTGAGTTCAATTCCCAGGATCCACATGGCAGTTCAAAGCCATCCATAATCCCAGTTTCAAGGGATCTAATGCCCTCTTCTGACCTTTGTAGGCACCACTCATGCATCTGAGCAAAACATCTTTTTTTCCCCCCTGAAACCAGGTTTCTCAGTGGCTATGGAATCAGTCCTGGAACTTGCTCTGTAGACCAGACTGGCCTTGAACTCACAATGATCTGCCAGTCTCTGTCTCCTAGGTGCTGGGATTAAAGGCATGTGCCACCCCCCGCCCAGCTATGAGCAAAACACTTAAACACATAAAATATATAAATCTAATACATAAATACACACATATATTTTGTTGTTATTGTTTTTCAAGATGCGGGTTCTCTGTTCATCCTTGCCTGTCCTGGAACTTGCTCTGTAGACCAGGCTGGCCCAGACCTCAGAGATTTGCCTGCCTCTGCCTTCTGAGTGCTGGGATGAAAGGCCTAGGCCACCATACCTGTCTCAGAAGTAGATTTAATAGAGTGGACGAGTACCAGTCAGGCAAGGCATGGATAGGTTTTGAAAATGAATGAAATATTACTATTTTAGTCACACTGTAGAAAAACAGTAAAGTGGTAAATTAGATCTTGGTTTCTTTAGAAGTGCCTTGTTCTGGGTTGGGACTTTGATTGGACAGAGTCCACTTCTGCTCTTTTAGGTTTGACTTATCAGAATGGAGTTGTCCTTGTCTTCTGAGAGAGGTTTGTCATTGAAGGGAAATCTCTCTGGTTCTGTTATGGTTAGTGACCAAGTTCAGCTTCTGAATCTGATCTTTCCTGAGGGTCAGCAACATTTCAACACTGATTTCCCAAGTAGCTCATCACTTGTATTGTATGCTGGCAGTATGGCTAAGGTTAGTGAGAGTAGTTTGGAGGAGAGATCTGATCCCAGGAAAGGACAGAGCCCAGCTTTCGTGAGAATGTAGGTAACAACATTGACATTAGGATAGGCCATCTGTACTGACAGAACTCTTGCAAAAGAAAGGTCTCTGATTGGGAGAACGCTACTGAACATGAAAGTGAGTGAAAGAGCGTGATAGGATGTATAAAATATACCGAGAAGAGGGGGTCAGAACAGCCGCTCAGAGGAGTTGCCTTTCTTGTGGTTGGTATAGCTCAGTGGAGCAACACAACCAGCATGCATGAAGCCCTTGACTCAGTACCTAGCACTGTAAAACAAAACAACCAAACAAACAGTTCCCCTCTTGACTCCTAAATGCCAGGATTATAGGTGTGCACCACCATGTTCTTTATGTTAGATTTATTTTTTTTCTTTCCTGGTAAGAGTGTTTTGCTTGTATGGATGTATTGAGAAGTCAGAAGAAGAAAACAGATCCTCTGGAATTGGAGTTAAAATTGGTTGTGAGCCACCATATGGTTGCTAGTATTGGATCTTTGGTCCTTTGCAATTACCCAGGTCTTAAACGGCTAAAGCATCTTTCCAGTCCCCATCAGGCAGGTTTTTATGTGGAACTGGGGGTGGAATCCAACCAAGGCTTTATACTAGGCAAGCAACTGATCAGATCTCCAGCCCCTTAGTCTTAGTTTCTTTCTTCTTTTTCCCTCCCTCCCTCCCTCCCTATTTATTTATTTTTTCTGAGACAGGATTTCTATGTAGCCCTGGCTGTCCTAGAACTCAGTCTGTTGACTAGGCTGGCCTTGAATCTCAGAGATTGATCTGCCTCTGCCTTGGAAGTGTTCTAATTAAAGGCACGTGCCACATCCCTAGTTTCTTATAGAATAATTCATTATATTCTTGTTCATCATCTTCTGTACCACCTTTCTCATGTATCCTCCAAGTTTCTAAGTTGTGGAGTGAGATGTTTTCCAGAGAAGGGTTGAAGGCTGTCTTAGACAGAGAGAGAGTGTTGATCAGAGGGAGGTCCTCCATTGTGTTTTCCAGAGAAGGGTTGAAGGCTGTCTTAGACGGAGAGAGAGTGTTGATCAGAGGGAGGTCCTCCATTGTGTTTTCCAGAGAAGGGTTGAAGGCTGTCTTAGACGGAGAGAGAGTGTTGATCAGAGGGAGGTCCGCCATTGTGTTGCTCTGCATAGCTTACCCAACATGTTGAAGAAAGTAGCCTGTTTGTTGGGCGTCCACATGCCAAACACTGCTATAGTGAGAGTTGTTCTTCAGCTGGAGTGATTGATTCTTGCTTTGCATTCCTGCCTCAAGGTAGAGAAGAAAATTATTTCCTAACCATTTAGTGTTTATCCTTCACCCTCAGGTGTGCCAAGAGCTCCACCTTCCTCAGGGGCATCTCCAGCCTCAACAGCACCAGCCCCCTGTGGTCAGACTACATATGGCCAGTTTGGTCAAGGTGATATGCAGAATGGGCCAAGCTCCACTGCTCAGATGCAAAGGTATGTACTGGGTGAGCCTAAAATCAGTGTGATAAAAGTGGATTAGGGATGTATGGGGATCTATTCTTTTTTCATTTTTAGATTCTTTTTTCTCTTCCTTCTATCTTGTTTGTCTTCTTTTAATTATTTTATGTTATATTTATTTGTTTTGTATGTATGAATGATGTGTGTGGACATGCATGCCATGAGGTGCATATGGTACGTCAGGACAACTTGTAAGAATTGTTCTCTCCTTCCAGAACGTGGGTTCTGGGGTTCAAACTCAAGTCTTTAGGCTTGACAACAAAGATCTTAACCCACTGAGCCATGTTGCCAGCCCTTGCCTTCTTTTTTTTCAGGTTACAGGTACTACTAATGTCCAGCCCTATTATGGACCCCTGTTAGTACCTGGGTTTGTTTCCATATTATCTTTCTGTAAACCTGAATGTTTTTCCCCTTTACCAGACATACATTTTCACAGTGGTTCTAGGCCCCACTAGCCTATGCTAGGGGAGAAATAGGAAGAGGGACCTCAGATTGTCTGTGTAACCTTTTTCAAGAGACCAGGCACTTAGTAGGACTAATTGGTTAAATTTGTACATGCAAGTTCTGAAATGAAAAGACTCAGAAGGCAAGCTACATAAATAATGAGAACCTGAGAAACCTCTCTTTGCACAGAACCTGTTACAGGAGGTGTTGCTGGATACTGTTTGTATCCCAGCTACTCCACCCTGAAATAATCACACAGAAACTCTATTATTTGCAATACTGTTTGGCCAATAGCATAAGCATATTTTTACATCTAGCTAACTTTTACATCTAGCTAGCTTTTACATCTTAAATTAATCTTTTACTATTATTTTATATTTTACCACGAGGCTTGTGGCCTACAGGCAAGGTTCCAACTGGCAGTTTGCGTCTTTCTCCTCTGGTGGCTACATGACATCTCACTGACTCTGTGTCTTCCTTCTCCCAGTATTCAGTTTAGTTTTCCCTCCTAGCTCCAATAAAAGCAACACATATACAGAAGGACTTCCCACACGAAGGAGGGAAGTTATGCCTGTCAGAACCTTGTCTGGGTTCTGCTAATAGTTTTTGTTGTTGTTGTTGTTGTTGTTGTTTTTGTTTTTGTTTTTTTCAAGATAGGGTTTCTCAGTAGCTTTGGAGCCTGTCCTGGAACTAGCTGTTGTGGACCAGGCTGGCCTCGAACTCACAGAGATCCGCCTGCCTCTGCCTCAAGAGTGCTGGGATTAAAGGCGTGCGCCACCACCGCCGGGCCCTGTGGGTTCTGCTAATAGTTTAAAAAATGCAACTGGATAGTGGATGTGAAAATGGAAAAGTAATTTCTGGAACCTACCAAATGTATTATAGTCATTCATTAGCACTGAACATAAGTCTAGAAAGGCAAACGTGGGACACAATAGATGGTGATAGACAGACAAATATTCCTAAAGATGCAAGATGTGCGGCTGTGGGTAACTCGTGAGGAGCTCAGAGCTATGTTAGACAGTCTGGTCAGGTCAGCCTCAGGGAAATATTTGAGACCTTAGTGAAATGAAGATGTAAGCCGTGAAGACCCAAGGGAAGAACGTTTTTCAGTAGAGGGTAGGACAAATGCAAAGGCTCTGAAGGGGAAAGTCATCTGGTAGACATGAGGAAGAACAAGAGGTCAGTGTAGAGTTGGAGTGTAGTCAGTAGTAGCACCCTTAGAAAGATTCCATAGTGAGGTAAGAGATAGGCCTACAGAGAGTGTTTGGGGGGGCTGGAGAGATGACTCAGCAGTTAATAGCTCTTGCTGCTCTTGCACGGGACCTGAGTTCAGTTTCTAGCACCCACACGGAGTCTCACAACCATCGATAACTACAGTTCCAGGGGATTCAAGCTCTCTTTGGGTATCAGGCACATATCTGGCACCCATACATGTAGGCAGATTTTTATCTCCCTCCTGCCAGCTCCCAAATAACCACACAGAAACTTCTTATTAATTATGAAAGCTTAGCTGATAGCTTAGGCTTGTTTCTAACTAGCTGTTATAACTTAAAGTAACCCATGTCTATGAATTTACATGCTGTCAAGAGGCTCATGACTTGTTACCTCATCTTCTATATGTCATGCTTTTTCCATGTCTACCTGGCAACTCTGTCTTCTTCCTAGAATTCTATTTCTGCCCTGAAGTCCTGCTATATCTCCTGCCAAGCTGTTGGCCATTCAGCTTTTTATAGCACCAATCAAAGCAATACATTTTCACACAGTGTACAGATATCCCACAACACGTACATATATGCAAAAAAACAAAACAAAAAAGCCCAAACCACTCATACATATAAAGTGAAATTCAAAATTTAAAGAGAGGCCAGTATCTGAATCTGAGGCACATACAAAACCCTAGCCCTTGGGAGACAGATTCTGGTAGATCTCTGTGATTTACAGCCCAGCCTCGTCTACAAAGCAAGTTTTATGTTGGCCAAATCTATATAGTATATGGGGTGGGGTAGGGGGCGAGAGGGAAAGAGTGTTTCATGAAAGTAAGAGATTAATCAGCTTTGTTCATCGTTATAGGAAGGAGGGCAGAGAATTGACCATTGGGTTTGGCAAGGTCATTATCATTAATAAATGATAAAGGCAGTCTCATGAAGAGATAAAGAAAACGGCCTACTCTCTCTGGCTCAGAGACCTTTTCTTTTCTTTTTTTCTTTTCTTTTCTTTTCTTTTCTTTTCTTTTCTTTTCTTTTCTTTTCTTTTCTTTCGAGACAGGGTTTCTTTGTGTAACAGACCTGGCTGTCCTGGAACTCCACTCTTTGTAGAGTAGACTGGCCTCGAACTCACAGAGATCTGACTTCCTCTGCTTCCCAATTGCTGGGATTAAATTCATGTGCCACCATCACTTTGCTTAATGGCCTAACATTTAATGAGGAATGGGAATATCATAAATAAATTTCACAAAAATTTGAAAAAAAATACAAAATTCAGAGAGTATATATATCATGATTCTGTTTATATAAGACTGAAAACTAACTGGAAGGTAATTGAGAATTAGGAGTATTTACCCTTGGAGAAAGGAAGGGAATCATGAAGGGTATATGTGTGGGCCTTTTGGATGCAGTGTGCTGTACTTTCCGATTTGCTTTATGTCATTGGCTGTATTAGAATTGTTTAAGTATACATATCTATGTTAAGTCTTGGAAGTTGGGAATCAGGTTTAGAGTTTGGTTGTAGCTTGTTCTGTCACGCTTTCAGTGTTTTTGTTTTCTTTCTGCTCTGTCTCATTCTGCTATAGGGTTAGATTAAATAGAAAACTATAGATGCTATATGTAGGTATGGTGGTACACTTCGACAGAATAACACTGTCTCATAACATTATCTCATAACATTAATCTACACTGCTAGAGTAATATAATTAGTCTGACAAGATTTATTGAGCATCTGCTGTATGGTTAATAGTATGTTCAATATTATGGACCACAAGTAATGCAAAGCCCAACAAAGAGCTTGAGGAATATTAGCAGAAATATTAGTTGAAAGCAGCATTAGGGATGGGGGTATAGTTCACCATTACAGTACTTGCTTGCCTAGTATATATGAGTCACTGGGTTCAAGTCCCCCCACAACATGCACATAAAAGAGATACCAGTTGAAGGTAAAGTGACTGAATGACAGGTAACTAAAGAACAGATGGAGCTGATCAAACATAAAGTACTAGTTGTTTAGTAGAGCCAAAATAAGGCAGGGAGGGGCTGGGAAGGAGGTTCAGTGGGTAGTGCCTGACAACCTCAGTTTCACCCCTGTAACCAATTCCAGATGCATGGTGCACATCTGTAATCCCAGCACTCTCACAGTGACATGGGATGTGGAGAGGAGAATAGGCAGAAGCCTGAGGGCCAGCTAGCCTGGAGTATACTGTGCAGCAGAAGGTCTCTTGACTCTGCTTCAACCTGGTAGACGTTGAGAATTGACATCTGAAAGTTGTCTTCTGAACTCCACACATTTACTACTCGCTCACCCTGGGTATGCATGCACTCACAGGAAAAAAAAATTGAGCTGGGTAGCGATGGTGCATGCCTTTAATTCCTGCACTTGGGAGGCAGAGGTAGGCAGATCTCTATGAGTTCGAGACCAGCCTGGTCTACAAAGCAAGTTCCAGGACAGGCTCCAAAGCTACACAGAGAAACCCTGTCTCAAAAAACCAAAGAAGGTGTCTGGAGAGATGGCTTAGAGGTTAAGAGTACTGACTGTTCTTCCAGAGGTCCTGAGTTCAGTTCCCAGTAACCACATGGTGGCTTATAGCCATCTTTAAGGATATCTGGTGCCCTCTTTTGGCCTGCAGGCAGAACACTGCACACATAATAAATAAATAAGTAAACAAACAAACAAACTAGGGGAGGGGCTAGAGAGATGGCTCAGTGGTTAAGACACTGCCTGCTCAATTCCCAGCAACCGCATGGTGGCTCACAACCATCTGTAATAGATCTGGTGCCCTCTTCTGGCCCGCAGGCACATATGCAGACAGAATACTGAGAATACTGTATACATAATAAATCTTTAAAAAAAATAAATAAACTAGGGGAAAACAAACAGCTACCTACACTTGGTATCCAGTGATACTGGCATGATTAGTATTTATATTTGAATGTGTTGTCATTGTGTGAGTATCTAACAGTTATTCAAGTGACAAGGTGTTGTTCCTTGGTGCGTCATTTCTCTAGTTCTTCCTTGGAACAGCGAGCGTCATCCTCCCAGTTAGTGTCTAATGCTAGTTTCAGCTGACCTGCTTCCTACTCTCGCTGACTGTTCTCACACCGTTCCAAGATGAAGTCATAGATACTTTAGCTGAATGGGCAGTTAATTGAGTCGTCTCGGCGTTTCTGGAGTAGGTCTGCTCAGGTCTGCTTATGTGTGCCGTGCCTTTCCTTTTGCCTTCTTCAGGTTAGACTGCAAGGCTTAAGCAGTTTGTCCACACAGGACTGAGGCTAAGGAGGTGATAACATCTGTGTCAACTAAATAGTGTTGACCCCAGGGTGCTTGGTATGTGTGGAGTAGACCTAGAGGAGAGTAAGCCTTGCCACAAATCTTATTTGTATAGACAATCAAGAATGTCATTTGAGCCAGGTGGTGGTGGCGCACGCCTTTAATCCCAGCACTAGGGAGGCAGAGGCAGGTGGATCTCTGTGCATTCCAGGTCTGCCTGGTCTACAGAGCTAGTTCCAGGACAGGCTCCATAGCTACTAAGAAACCCTGTCTTGAAAAACAAAACAAAACAAAAAAGTCAGTTGGCCACAACTATGCAAGTATGAAGCCATCAGAGATCTCAGGATGAACATAAAATGCCAGAATACAATGTAGCTTCCTGTGTGAAGATCTGCCAGCTTCAACAGACATTTCACCCTGTAGTCATCCCTGCTTCGTTCTCTTTACAGGGTCCCAGGGTCTCAGCAGTTTGGGTCCCCGTTGGCCCCTCAGGTCAACCAGCCAGCTGTGCTTCAGCCCTATGGCCCTCCCCCCACAAGTACACAGGTGACTGCACAGCTTGCTGGAATGCAGATCAGTGGTGCTGTGTCTCAAGCCCCTCCCTCTTCTGGGTTAGGCTATGGTAAGTAGTGGTGGGATCAGGATGCTATTTTCATAAGTTTTGGTTCTGGGCATTTTTATTTTATTATTTTATTTTATTTCGTTTTCTGTGAAGCTTTGTAGTCTGTCCTGGCATTCTCTCTGTAAACCAGTCTGGCCTTGAGCTCACATAGATCCATCTGCCTCTTCCTCCCAAGTGCTGGGATTAAAGGCGTATGCTACCATGGCCCTCCTCTGGGCATATTTTTTATTTCCTGTGTTTTTGAGTTCTAGAACTAAGGACAGTTATATTTGTTCCTTTTTGTTGGTAGGAGAAATAATTTATCAAATGAGGCAGAATGACTGGGCCTCCACCTCTGCGTCTTGTGTTTCTCAGGTTCACCAACATCATTGGCCTCAGCCTCAGGAAGTTTCCCTAATTCTGGTCCATATGGCTCCTATCCTCAGAGCCAGGCTCCTCCCGTTAGCCAGACTCAAGGTCATCCTGGAGTCCAGCCTCCCCTGCGATCTGCCCCACCACTGGCTTCCAGCTTCACACCCCCAGCTTCAGGTGGTCCCCGGATGCCTTCCATGACTGGTCCACTCCCACCTGGACAGGGCTTTGGGAGTCTCCCAGTGAGCCAGCCCAACCATGTGTCCTTGCCTCCTGCCCTTGCTGTGCCCCCAGGCACCCAGATGACTGGACCCTCAGTACCACCACCACCTATGCACTCCCCTCAGCAGCCAGGGTATCAGCTGCAGCAAAATGGTAAGTTTTCCCAGCATCTGGCTAGAAACCAAAAGCTTCAGCTATTCAGGGCTTTTTGTTTGTTTTTCTTGGTACTATTTGCTAAGTAGTTAACTAGATAGACAGCTTCGGGGTTCTATTACTAGGATGTGAGGGTTGTAAGACATTTTTCTTATCTCTTAGTTCATTCAGATAGTGTTGTCTTTCTTTGAGTGGCTTTCTTAGACACTCCGTAAACTGTTTCAAAGAGTTCTATTATTTTCCTGAGTCCTTGAGCAGAGACAGGGAAGGGATTTTGAATTCATCAACCTTGTGCCCTTGTCTCTCAGGTTCCTTTGGACCAGCTCGAGGCCCTCAGCCTAATTATGAGAGCCCATACCCTGTAACGCCTACCTTTGGCAGTCAGCCTGGGCCTCCTCAGCCACTGCCTCCTAAGCGCCTGGACCCTGATGCCATCCCCAGCCCTGTAAGTAGGTGCTTATGTGATCTTGGGGAAACATATGTCTGCCAGATAAGCAGGCTGACCTAGATGAGATGTTTGCTTGGCATTCTCTAATAACATTCCCTTTTCGACTTTCATCTTGAAGACTTAGAACTCAGATGTGATGTCTAAACTTTTGAAATGGAATGTCAAGTCCCCGATGTCTTTTAGGGCATTTTTAATCCACAGCTGTACAGAGAAGAAAGGGGAACCAAGAGTGATCAGTCATGTTGGTAGAGCTCTGGGTTGAGGCCTATGTTCTGTTGCTCTTGGACATAATAATAACATGGTCATCTTTGCCATTCTGTGTGTGTAGTAGTGGCCAGGTCTTACTCCCTTAGATCTAGTAGGGCATCATTCTTCTTGATAGCTAAAGCAGGTTGGAGCTCTCTGCTGTTAGGTAGTCAGAGCAGGAAAGCCTCGCTGGTTCCTCTCTGCTCCTATATAGGTAGTGATGTAGAATGATGCTCTGGTTACTATTGACTGGCAGGTCACTGCTGTGTGGAGGGGGACCAGTCATAGTGTATGAAGGCAGTGTACATGTAAAGTCCGTTGAGGAAGTTGCTTCTCCTCCAGAGCCACTGGAATCCTCAGCCCTTCCTTTTCAGACGTGGGTAGAGAGAGTAGTTCTTCCACTTAGGGCCCGCTCTCTATCCTGTCTGTAACATCGATGTCAGTTACCTCCTCATACTTAGCCATTGTCATATTCCATTCCGTTCTCTTCCCTCTTCCTTTGGGGAACTACCACTGTTAGGAAGCCTAGAGGACTGACAGCTCAGCTGCTCCTTCTCTCTTCCATGCTGGAAAGGAGAGTCTAGCTGGACAGCCAAGGCATCTTCCAGTGGGAGAGTTCTTAGTTGTAGGTTTGGCCTGCCAGGGAACTTCCTGCAGGGCCTCCTTAAAGAGTTCTGCTTGCCTCCTGCTTGCTCCCCCCGACCTTGTCTTGCTCCATGGTAGTCTGAGTCACTGAGGTCTTCCTGTTAGGCCTAGTGTTAGACCAGAGAGACATGGAATTCCAGATCTACTGGGTCCCTGACTTCCGCAGTCCGAGCTGGGCTCCAGCTCTTCATGTCTGATACACCAGGGTTAGAGAAGTAATATCTGCCTCTTGTTCTTTTGTCTCCCTCCCTGTATACCCCTGCTGCCTTTATTATTAAAACACTAAAAGCAACTTAATGAGCTGCCTCCTCAGCAGAAAACCAGGCACAGAATAGACCCTGATGCCATTCCTAGTCCAGTAAGTTCAGGGGTGGGGGTGTGTGCTTGTCCTCCTGTGTTAGTGCCACTCATGCATGCTTGTGAGTCACCTCATCCACCACGTCCATCCCTCCCATTCTCTTCCCTGACCTTCTAGATCCCTTCCTGAAGGATATGCATGCCCACATCCCATGTATGGAAGAGAAAACAAGCTGTTATAGCAGTGCCTTGAGTATGGGGTGATGGATGGGCAGGTTCTGAGGGTGGGCTGGTGGCATGGTAAGCTTTGGTTTTAGTCCTGCTGGCTCCTCCAGAAGCTTGTGTGTGGCATGTGGTGGAACCAGACAGAGTCAAGCAGCAGATCCTTCCAGTTTGATGTGAGAAGAAATGTTCTGGTGGGTGGCTATGAATGTACAGGTTCATGGCATTTCTCACAAGAGCAGAAGAGATTGCTTGTTTTTGGAGAGTGTGGGCCACCTTCTCATCTGGAGAGTCTTAGACTCTGGTGTATCTCTAAGTGTCAGCTCTTTCTGCTGCGGGACACAATCTTATTTGCCCTTTACTTTTTCTGGTTTTATCAAACTCATCTTGAAGTAACTGACCAAAGGTCACCAGCCTGAACAAGGGTCTGATTACCAGCTTTGCATATCCTTTTTGTGTTTGTTTTCCTTAATGTCTTGTACAAGTAGAGGTTTGAGGATCGGGCCATAAGGATTGGACATTTATCCTCTATGGACCTACTGATGCTCACCTGAAAGGAAGGCAGCATTTGCCTCCTTTCCTTACCTGATCATTTCTGCCTGTTTAATTCTCTCCTCCCTGTGTTCCTTGTTAATTTCATTGAGTTAGAGCCATTCCAGGTAGATTCATTTCTACATGGGTTTCTGTCATCTGTTCTCCTTGCTCTGATTCAATCAGTGTGCCTTCTAGAGAGGAAGGGAGGGAAAAGTTTGATGGAGATGGAGAATGGAATCCAGTCATGTCTTATGGTTTGGGATCAGAAGTGGGAGGGATAAAAGGGTACTCACCAATGACTGGAGGTCAGGGGTGTTTTATCAGAAAGTCCATTCTCACCAAGGCCCATCCTGCATCTTCTGCTAGCTGCTGCGAAGTGGAAGGTCAGCATTGTAGCATTTATGTGGACCCCAAAAGGAAAGCATGCCTGGTGCATGAGGTGGTTTTTGGCAAGTTCTTTGTTCTTGTGCTACAGTCTGGCCTGCCGTTGTCCTGGTACTGCTTTTTCTTTTACCATCTCACTCATCTCGCTTTTTCCTACAGATTCAGGTTATTGAGGATGACAGAAACAGCCGGGGTTCAGAGCCATTTGTTACTGGTGTAAGGGGACAGGTGCCACCTCTAGTCACCACCAACTTCCTGGTGAAAGACCAAGGTAAGCTGAACTTTAATGTCTGTTTCCCTATGGCAGCCAATGCTCTAAGGCTATCAGCCATGGATCATGCTTTTATTGATCTTTAACCAGAGACCAGCTCCCCCCACCAATTCCCCTCCGCTCCCCGCAGTCTTTCAGGGGGCTAAAAGCTACTGCCAGCTCCTAACATCTGTGGAGGTGGAGTGACTCACCAGTGGAGAGCTGCTATCTAGAAGGCTTCTGGGAAATGACTCAAATCTTGTACTTTCTTCAGGGAATGCAAGTCCCCGGTACATTCGATGCACATCTTACAATATCCCTTGCACATCTGACATGGCTAAGCAGGCTCAGGTGCCTCTGGCAGCTGTCATCAAGCCACTGGCAAGGCTGCCTCTAGAGGAGGTAAGTCTCGGAAGGGGCTAGAATACAATGAAAGAAATGGAGGGAATGATGTTTCTTTCTAGATGGTATTCTGATTGGCATGGAAGACATCTTGGTTGAACAGGAGGGATCGGTATCTCTGGTATCTTACTTTCTCAAGGCCCAAACTTGGTAGCAGTGGTAGGGATGAAAGCAAAAGCCAAATAAATTACTTTGTGAGACCAGGGTTCATAGAAGGAACAAATGAAAAGAGCCAGAGCCAGCTTGGTGTGGAGGCTCACACCTGTAATTGTAGCACTCAAGAAGCTGAAACAGGAGGTCGTGGAGTCATTGAGTTCTGCCCAGCCTTGGCTATACAGTAGACTCCATCTCAGAACAAACAAACAGAGAACTAGGCATGGTAT
Organism: Microtus ochrogaster; assembly: GCF_000317375.1. Taxonomy (NCBI): domain Eukaryota; kingdom Metazoa; phylum Chordata; class Mammalia; order Rodentia; family Cricetidae; genus Microtus; species Microtus ochrogaster. Next base: position 1,843,494 of record NW_004949119.1, read on the forward strand.
TGAGGAAGCCACTGAGATTCCTGTCTATGGATTTTTTTGGGGGGTGGGGGATGGGCGGGGTTTGAGACAGGGTTTCTCTGTTTAGCTTTGGAGCCTGTCCTGGCACTTGCTCTGTAGAGCAGGCTGGTCTCGAACTCATACAGATCCGCCTGCCTCTGCCTCCTGAGTTCTGGGATTAAAGGTGTGCATCAATACCGCCTGGTCTGTCTTGGAATTTAAAACTAGTCAGGGCCATATAGTGAGACCCTGTTTTAAAACAAAATAGATAGGGACAGCCTAATTTCTAGAGGCAAGGCAGCTAGATGTAGGAACTTCTCATTGTGTGGTCAAATCTCTGGATGGTGATAAATGCATTATTATTATTTTTTTTGGGGGGGGGGACTTGAATTGGGTAGGGCTATTAGGAAGGCATATAAAGGAGAAGGTACTATTATATCCAATATTCCATTCCTCACCTGGCTTGGGCCCCCACCTGCCAATCCAGTACCTGAAAGCAGTGATTTTTTTCTTCTTCCTTAAGACAGGGCTTCTCTGCATACCTGGTTCTAGAACTCACCAGACTGGTCTCAAACTCAGAAACCTACTTGCCTTTGTCTCCCAAGTGCTGGGATTAAAGGTGTGTGCCACCATGCCTTGCAAAAGCATTTTTTTTTTAATTAGGTAGCTGTTTGTTTAGGTCTTGAGAAGTAACACTTGTCAGACTTGGTGGTGCATGCCTTTAATCCCAGCGCTGGAGTTTAGCCAGGGATCAGCACCCTTATCGTTGTCCTCGTTTCTTCTACTGTATTCCTTTTCCAGATAGAGTACGTGAGCCATGCTGCCTCTCCCTCCAGTCTGTCATATGTTACCATGTCTTCTCCATCTGAGCCCCTCCCTCTGTTCCGTAGGCTTCACCATATGTTGTGGACCATGGCGAATCTGGCCCTCTACGCTGTAATCGCTGCAAAGCATACATGTGCCCTCTCATGATGTTCATCGAGGGAGGGAGGCGCTTCCAGTGCTCGTTTTGCAGTTGTATCAATGATGGTATGCTGTGGAGGCTGAGCTTTGTGGGGAAGGCTTGCATCTTCATTGTTTCTTTCTAGTTAGACAGATGAGGGACTTTCCTCAGGAACTGGAAAAGTAGGGCACAGGTGAGGACTGGGGTATTGGAATGATGTGAAGGAGTTCAGCTAGGAGTTGGCATTCTAAGATTGAGGGTGAACCTTTGAATAATATACTATATTCTCCTTACAGTTCCCCCCCAGTATTTTCAACATCTGGATCATACTGGCAAACGTGTGGATGCTTATGACCGTCCTGAGCTGTCCCTGGGGTCCTATGAATTCTTGGCCACTGTAGATTACTGCAAGGTGAGGGAAGGTCGTGGGAGAGGAGCAGGGCACTAGTGAGGACTGTGAGACAGCCCACAAGAGCTGTCACCATTTCTCTTAACCTGTCAGGGTTCCCTCTGACGCTTACTGCATTGCCCACTAGTCTGCTGGCCTGCTTACTGTTTTCCTATGCCTTCAACATTTCCTTCCTCTACAGAACAATAAATTCCCCAGTCCTCCTGCCTTCATCTTTATGATTGACGTCTCCTACAACGCCATCAGGACTGGTCTTGTGCGGCTCCTCTGTGAGGAGCTCAAGTCACTCTTAGACTACCTGCCTAGGTGAGAGTGGAGGAAGTACTGCTTTCCTTTGGTTAATAGTGGGTGTCTGGGTTGACTGATCAAGTGGAACATTATGTCATGAAATTATGGGTGGTGAAGAAGGTGGCCAGTCTGGGTAACAGTGTCGCCTTCCACAGGGAGGGTGGAGCAGAAGAGTCAGCAATCCGAGTTGGCTTTGTCACCTACAATAAGGTGCTCCACTTCTACAATGTGAAGAGCTCCTTGGCTCAGCCCCAGATGATGGTTGTATCTGATGTGGCTGACATGTTCGTGCCACTGCTGGATGGCTTCCTGGTCAATGTCAATGAGTCCCGCGGAGTCATCACCAGGTGAGAGCCAGGTGGTGGAGATGAGTGAGTGGTCAGTGTTAGTGAGTCC
>NW_004949119.1:1845926-1849276 GCF_000317375.1 Microtus ochrogaster
CAGGTGGTGGAGATGAGAGAGTGGGAGTTGAGCGGAGGGGTTAGGAGGTGGACAGAGGTGTGGTATGAGTCTACAGTCCAGGAATCGAGAATGGAGGCAGCTACATCTGGTTCTCTGCTGCCATCTTCTGTCTTTTCAGCTTGTTGGATCAGATCCCAGAAATGTTTGCAGACACAAGAGAGACAGAGACAGTATTTGCCCCGGTTATCCAGGCTGGAATGGAAGCTCTGAAGGTAACGCAGGAGTCCCGGGCAACCTTCTCTCTTGCTTTCCTCTGGAAGACAGCCTTAGTGACTGATAACTGTCTAGCAAGTTAGCCCTTTTCACACAGTTCGTGCCTCATATAAAGAAAAAGATGAGTGTGTAACGGATGAATAAAGGGAGGAGTGGATGAGTAATTTTATCTTTGTTCCTAGGCTGCTGAGTGTGCAGGAAAGCTGTTTCTGTTCCACACTTCCTTGCCCATTGCAGAGGCCCCAGGGAAGCTAAAGAATAGAGATGACAGGAAGTTGATCAACACAGACAAGGAGAAGGTGTGTGGCTTGAGAGGGAGAGAGACCTCCCATTACAGAGGAAGGTGGTAACGTTCCAATGTCAACTCGAACATTAGCCAGGTGGACTGGGATTACGTTCTGCCCTCTCACGTGTCCCGTCTGTTACTGCCAACCCGCTCACAAAATTTTGGTGGACTTGAATTTTTCTTTTTCATTTTTGCTTTTTTTGAGATTTAATCTAGTTATGTAGTCTAGGCTGGTCTGGAGCTCACTGTGTAGCCTAGCCGACCTCATACTTGTGGTGATCTTGTCTCTGCCTCCTGTGTGATGGGATTATAGGTGTGTCTGAACATACCTGCACGTTTTCATTTTCTCTTCTTTTCGTTTTTCTTCCCTTCCTTTCTCTTTTTCCTTCCCTTCCTTTCTCCTCTTCCTTCCAACTTTCTTCTACTGCTGGAATGACAAGGTGGTGGGTCTAAAGTCGTAAAAGTGTGACTTTTTCATTTTACATATGACATTTCTTCTGTTCCTCTCCAGACTCTGTTCCAGCCTCAGACAGGTACCTATCAGACTCTGGCCAAAGACTGTGTGACTCAAGGCTGCTGTGTGGACCTCTTCCTCTTCCCTAACCAATATGTAGATGTGGCCACACTCTCTGTTGTTCCCCAGCTCACTGGAGGCTCTGTCTACAAATATGCCTGCTTTCAGGTATAGAATTCTGGGTGTGGGAATATCTGCTTATATGTGGAGTGGCTCTTTAGCTACTGACTTAGTGGTGCGTGAGGTTGAGCCCAGAGTATAGTGGTTAGGTGCCCGGGTCTTCGGGTCACTCCTGGGTTGATATTGAATCCCCCTCACTAACTGGGATAGGATAATCACTTAATTACTCATCTTTTGTCCTTTCGTCTTCAAAGTAGAGTTTACTAATTAGGATTTGTCTACAGAATTAAACAATCGCATATGAAATACTCTGTTACCTGATATGTCACGAATCCATAAAATCTTCCTTGTCCTAATCATCCTGATTTTCACTGTGACTATGGTGAAGCTGAAGCAGGCTTGTGGAGTGGAAGGGATGCAGGGAGACTGACTACGGGGTGAGCTGTATGGTCAGTGGTATGTCTCTGGGCCTGGGCTGCAGGTGGAGAATGACCAGGAACGGTTCTTGAGTGACCTGCGTCGGGACGTACAGAAGGTGGTGGGCTTTGACGCTGTGATGCGGGTTCGGACAAGTACCGGTAAGTTCTGGGTAAGGCTAAAGCCACTTGAGGCACATGTCCTACCTTTAACCCTGACCTGTCCCCGTGGCTTCAGGTATTCGTGCTGTAGATTTCTTTGGAGCTTTCTACATGAGCAATACAACAGATGTGGAGTTGGCTGGCCTGGATGAGGACAAGACAGTGACTGTAGAATTCAAGCATGATGACCGGCTCAATGAAGAGAGTGGAGCCCTGCTGCAGGTGGCAGGCGGGAGACGGGGCGGGGGTGAGAAAGTGCTGGAGGCATCCATGGGAAGATGATAAGGGTGGGTGTAACTGTGAGGGAGGGGTGTGAGTTCCCCCTTTCTCCCTTCCCCTAGTGTGCCCTGCTTTATACCAGCTGTGCAGGGCAGCGTCGGCTTCGCATCCACAACCTGGCCCTAAACTGCTGCACCCAGTTGGCTGATCTGTATCGAAACTGTGAAACAGACACACTCATCAACTACATGGCCAAGTTTGGTGAGGATAGAAACAGGGCGGGGTGGGATGAGGATGAAAGGAAGGTCCAGGATGGCCAGCAGCTCGGCACTCCTGGTTAGGTGTGATGGTGGCAAGGTGCATGGGTCAGGAAGTTGACCAGGACTGCTCTTTCTCCTTCCCGTGCAGCATACCGGGGAGTTCTGAATAGCCCTGTGAAGACTGTACGTGACACTCTGATCACCCAGTGTGCCCAGATCCTGGCCTGCTATAGAAAGAACTGTGCCAGCCCTTCCTCTGCAGGACAGGTGGGGCAGGGATGTTAGTGAGGGGATTTTTTTTTTCCAGCAAAATTTTGCAGTTTTGAGGGATTTCCCGTGATCATTGACTTTATTTCCATAAACCCCTCAGTTGATCCTTCCCGAGTGTATGAAGCTGCTCCCAGTTTACCTGAACTGTGTCTTGAAGAGTGATGTTCTACAGCCTGGCGCTGAGGTCACTACTGATGACCGGGCCTATGTTCGACAGCTGGTTTCCTCCATGGATGTGGCTGAGACCAATGTCTTCTTCTACCCTCGGCTCCTCCCACTGGTGCGATTGAGGATTGGAGTGTGAGACTTTGTACTGAGGACAGGGCCTCTAAGGAGGGGATGGAATTACTTTATTGCTGACACTGAGGAATTTTTTGCGTACATTTCACATTACTATCTAGAGACTTAGCTTTCTGAGTTTATTTGTGTAAAGGAGTGTCTTACAGTTCTTAGTAACTCTTTTCCCTTTTCGTTTAGACAAAATCTCCCATCGACAATACCACTGAACCACCAGCAGTTCGAGCATCTGAAGAGCGTTTAAGCAGTGGCGATATATATTTGCTGGAAAATGGGCTCAACCTCTTTGTCTGGGTGGGAGCAAGTGTCCAACAAGGTGTTGTCCAGAGCCTTTTCAACGTCTCCTCTTTCAGTCAGATCACCAGTGGCTTGGTGAGAACAGGGTGCCAAGGATAATATGAGTATAGGAAAACACTTTGGTGATTTGACAGTGGATCAGTGCAGTCATTGTGCTGGTCCCTTTACATATCTGAGGACACTGTGGCAAGGGGAGGTTCTGTCCAGTGTCTTCAGGCTTCCTCCTGTCACAAGGGGCCGAAATCTATTGCTCTCTTGATGGATTTTTTTTTTTT
>NW_004949119.1:1849376-1875703 GCF_000317375.1 Microtus ochrogaster
TTGTTTTTCGAGACAGGGTTTCTCTGTGGTTTTGGAGCCTGTCCTGGAACTAGCTCTTGTAGACCAGGCTGGTCTCAAACTCACAGAGATCTGCCTGCCTCTGCCTCCCAAGTGCTATGATTTCTCTTGATGGATTTAAAAGTACTTTTTATCATAGTAATTAGTTAATTTTTATTCCAGAGTGTTCTGCCAGTTCTGGATAATCCACTGTCCAAGAAGGTTCGAAGCCTCATTGATAGCTTACGGGCACAGAGAATGCGGTACATGAAGGTAACACAGATGTTGTGTTTGATGGTCATGCTGGATATTGAACCCTAGGCCTTCTGTAGCAAGCACTCTCATTAAGCTACAGCCTCAGCATAGCAACGCTGATCTGATTCCTAGACTTTTTTTTAACCCTGTCAAGTCAGCAAGAAGGAGCATGGGGAGGGAGAGTCTAAGGACTTCCTTGCCATTGGCCTTTCCTCACAACCTGCCTTCTGGCCGTAGCTTATCGTGGTGAAACAGGAAGACAAGCTGGAGATGCTGTTCAAACACTTCCTCGTGGAAGACAAGAGCCTAAGTGGAGGGGCATCCTATGTGGACTTTCTCTGTCATATGCATAAGGAGATTCGACAGCTACTGAGCTAAAGCAAGTGGGTAAATGGTATAGGGTCCCAGGCCAGCTTCCAGAAAGTACCCCAGGATGGCAGAGAAAACTGGGACAGTTTCATATCTTATGAGTCATATAAGCTGACCTCAGTCTCTTTAGGGGGGGAGGGCAAGATAAAAGGAGACACCTTTCTGGGCTCAAATATCCTACCGCTCTGTCATGTCCTGCTGATGGAAGGTGCCCCAGACCCCTTACTCAACCCTCTTTCTCCTGCTAATCCAGTTGTAATGAATGTAGTTTATCAGTTCACTGTATATGATCCGGTGTTGGGGGTTTGGAGGCAGCAAGGCCCTGGCAGTACTGTGTGTCTTTGGACCAGCCTCCAGGAGGAAAGGGGCAGGCAGGAAGGAGTGGGAATCCCAGGGTTATTACAGGAGGTGGCAAATTCAGCTCCGTGTCATCAACAACTTCCTATATTAGGGATAAAATATACAGGTGCACAAGAGCTGGGGTATAGACTGTAGGTGGTGGAGAGTAGTAGTTGGTCCTTCGGGGCCTGGTGGGCAGTAGCAAGGTCGTAGTTACTGAGGATGAATGACTAGTCCATTTCCATTGTGGGCGTTCTCTCTCCTGCTATGATTGGTAAGCACTTCATGGACAGAAGCACATAGCTAGAGATGAGTGAGCCTGGGACTGAATTGCAAAGCATATTAACACCTAGAGGAGGTAGCAGCCTCCTTTCCAGCTGAAGAAGCCCTAATACTGGATGGTTCTGTAGAGAGCCTGATGGTCAACTTGCAATACCTCACAGAGCCAGCCCACATCCCACTCAGCTCCCACCAGAAACACAGCTTAACCCGGGCGTTGCTGGGGAGAGGCAGAGATGGCTGGAGCCCTCCCTGTCTTCCTGTGCCAGGACATAACCGGGCTTGATACTGACTGAGTGGCTGACAATTATCTTCCAACTCCAATTGGCTGGGGCAGGACAAGGGCTATGATTGATGGTGGTCAGGCTTGCCTGCTCCCAGCCTGGGATGCCCCTGCTCTCTGGACCTTTCATTTCTTTTCATTGGTTTATTTTTCAATGCATCTTTAATTTGTAAAGAAATAAAATAAGATGTAACAGTACTCTTTTTATTACTCATGACCTCTTCCAGCCCGCCTGCGGGTGCGAGGAGCCGCGCATGCGCTGTGTGTCTCTGTGGCGTAGGACCCGGTCAGCTCTACTCGCCGCAGGGTGGGGTTTGGTGCTGTCCAAGTGGATCCGCTGTGGACATGGCTGCTCACTGCACCGAGACGATGCTGACCGCCCTGGGGCTGCTCAGTGTCTGTGCGGCCAGCAGCTCCGGGTCCGGGATTTCGGGAAAGGCGGGTGGGGAGGCAGAATGGGCGGAGCCCTGGGACGGCGCGGTTTTCCGGCCGCCAGCTGCCCTAGGCGCAGTGGGGGTGGCGCGCGGGCCGGAGTCCCCGCCGCAGGGGACCAAGGAGACTGCCGACCTACCGGTGCTGCTGTGGTGGAGCCCAGGCCTCTTTCCACACTTCCCGGGCGACTCGGAGCGCATCGAATGTGCGCACGGCGCGTGCGTGGCGTCACGGGACCGACGGTCGCACGCCGACCCGCGGACGCGTGCACTGCTTTTCTACGGCACCGATTTCCGCGCAGCCGACGCACCTCTTCCGCGCCTGAGGCACCAGAGCTGGGCGCTACTGCACGAGGAGTCGCCGCTCAACAACTTCCTGCTGAGCCATGGCCCTGGGATCCGCCTCTTCAACCTCACGGCCACCTTCAGCCGCCACTCGGACTACCCACTGCCGCTGCAATGGCTGCCCGGGGTTCCCTATTTGCTCCGGCCTGCGCCTCCGCTCCGGGAACGCACCGAGTGGCGTCGTCGCGGGTACGCGCCGCTGCTCTACTTGCAGTCCCACTGCGATGTGCCCTCGGACCGGGACCGCTACGTACGCGAGCTCATGCGCTACATCCCGGTGGGTGAGAAAGCTGCGTGGCGGGGAGGGGGTGGACCGGGCGAACGCTGCACCCTGCTGACCGCCGTGCTCTGCCTCGCTTAGGTGGATTCCTATGGCAAGTGCCTTCAGAACCGCGAGCTGCCCACCGTGCGGTTACAGGACACAGCCACTGCCACCACCGAGGATCCAGAACTCTTGGCTTTCTTGTCCCGCTATAAGTTCCATTTGGCCCTGGAAAATGCCATTTGCAATGACTACATGACAGAGAAACTGTGGCGCCCCATGCATCTGGGTGCCGTGCCTGTGTATCGTGGCTCACCCTCTGTGAGGGACTGGATGCCCAATAACCACTCCATCATCCTAATTGATGACTTTGAGTCCCCTCAAAAGCTGGCAGAGTTTATTGACTTTCTGGACAAGAATGATGAAGAGTATTTGAAATACCTGGCGTACAAGCAACCAGGGGGTATCACCAACCAGTTTCTCCTGGATAGCCTGGAGCACAGGAAGTGGGGAGTGAATGATCCTTTGTTGCCTAACTACCTCAATGGCTTTGAGTGTTTTGTCTGTGACCATGAACTGGCTCGGCTGGAAAACGAGAAAGCCCGTGCAGCCTCTCCTGGGGAGCTTCCGGTCCCCGAGCCCCACATTGCTGAGCCCTCACACATGAACTGTCCAATGCCTACCCCTGGCTTTGGCAAAGTTGAAGAGATTCCTGAGAATGACAGGTAGGGTTACTGGGACGCCCTGCAGCTGTCACATCAAACTGCTTGCTTTCTTAGGGTGGAGGGAGCTAGAAAAGACGATACAGGCGGCTCACTTTGCTATATAACATGTCAGGAGTAGGTGGGGAGCTGAGTGTGGTGGATACATCTGTAATCTCAGTGCTGCGTGTGGAGGTGACAGACAGAGAACCTTAGGCCAGGCTACCAAGGATCATCACCTCAGCTGAGTACCTTTGATGCCGAGGTGGGGAGTACAAAGAGAATTTTGGCTGTGCTGGAGATTAAATCCAGGTCCTCCTGCTTGCTAGGAGAGTACTTTTCCACCCAGTCACACCTCAGCCCAGTAAGAGCATTCTGGAAGGAGCCCCCCACCCCCACCCCAGTTATCAGTCCAACATATACTAGAATCTCACTGTGTAGCACGGGCTGACCTCTTTCTTGTGATGATCTTCCTGTCTTGGCCTCCCAAGTGCTGAGATTAGAGGAGTGAGCCTCCAAACCCATGAAAGGCACTAAAGCACTTCAACCTTTTTTATGTGTGATGAAGCCAGGGCCTTGGATATGCGAAGCAAGCACAGTACCATTGAGCTGCACCCCAGCTCCTTTGATTTCGACCATATCCTGATTTGTTCACTCTAGACAGAATTGAAGGAATGCTTTCAATAGGTGTATGATTGACATTGGCCTTCAGTGTGGGGTAGAGGGAAGTGAGCAGGAAGCAGAATAGATCTGTGTTGGGAAAATGTTGAAACCACCTGCAGCAAGCCACAGTTGGTTTGGAGAGGGGTTCCAAGAGTCGCTCTTAGAGAGTGACTTCACCAGTGGTTGGCAGCAGAGGGCTGCCATGGGGGAACCTCATGGGGGAATCTTTCACTCAGTCTTATCAGTTTACGCATTTACTAGAAGAAGAAAAAAAAACATTAGGGAAATAGCCAGGGATGGTGACAGAGGCAGGAGGATCAGGAATTCAAAGCCACAGTTGGTCATGTGCAGTGAGTCTGAGGCGATAGTGAGGTGAAGACCATCTGAAGGCCCTGGCTGCTCCTTGGCTTGCCTCTAGAGTACTATTTACACGCTCTGAATCCTACTGTGACTTCTCTACTCCCTTCACGTTTGGGAGCTGGAGGCAAGTGAGCAATGTCAGCTTCTTGGGTGAACTATGATGTCCGTGTTTATGACCTACTTCCTATCTCTTGAGCTAGTGTTACTTTTACTCCATATCTCCCTTCCCTCACAGCCTTGTCCTATCCAGAGCCTTAAATTTATTTGTTTTTGTTTTGTTTTGAGACAGGGCTTCTCTGTGTAGACTTGCTGTCCTGGAACTCTTTGTAGACTAGGCCGGCCTCAAATTCAGATATCCCCATCTCTGCCTCCTAAATGCTAGGATTAAAAGTGTGTCGGGCTGGAGAGATGGCTCAATGGTTAAGACCACTGACTGCCCTTCCAGAGGTCCTGAGTTCAATTCCCAGCAACCACATGATGGCTCACAACCATCCATAATGAGATCTGGTGCCCTCTTCTGGCCTGCAGGCATACATATAGACAGAACACTGTATACTAAATAAATTAATAAACTTAAAAAAAAAGACCCTAAGTCTGGGTTTTGATTTAAAAAATAAATAAATAAATAAATAAATAAATAAATAAATAAAAGTGTGTGTCACCACTGCCCAGCCCTGCTTATGATTTCTTTGCTATTGCTGTGGTTCCCTAATTCACTGCTCTCCTGTTTTGTCATTTCAGCTGGAAGGAAATGTGGCTACAAGATTATTGGCAAGGTCTCTATCAGGGGGAAGCTCTCACTGCTATGATCCACAACAATGAAACACAGCAGAGGAAATTTTGGGATTATGTACATCAGATCTTCATGAAAAGGAATAAAAATCTCTAACTGCCCTTGCAAGAGCCTTTCCCGTGGAAGACGTCTGGAGACTTTTACCGTGGCACCAAAGGCCCATCCACTGTAACCTTTAGTGAATATCGTCTACCTTGATGTCTTCACTGATTCTCCTGCCCTGTACTGGGGATGGAACTTGAGGTTTTGAGAATGCTAGGCAGGTACCCTAGCCCTCTCCACTGTGCCTGAATGGTATGGAGCTAGTATCTCAGCCTATGGTCATAGAGCAGCTAAAGCACCCATTTGACTCCAGTATGCTTCTCACCTCTAACCACTTCATCATATCAGATATGGACAGGATGGGGCAGGCTGGGATCTAAAACGTCCGTCACTTAGTACCTTTCTCAAGAGTGTCTGTTCCTCATCTTGCTTTTCTTATCAGCTGTTTTACTGGTGGAGAGGCAAAACTGGGGTTGTGGTCTAAGCTAGCCGCCAGTTCCTGGACCTCGGCCTCTAAGAAGCTGGGCTGTAGGTGTGCAACACTATGCCCAGCTCTTCACGTTACTTTAAGATACTTGCACAGTCTTTAAAATCAAACATCATAATTTTAAGTGGCCCTTTCTTTCTGACTTTAGACTATTTCCACAAACCCAGGGAAGATCTACAAGCATCTCCATCATTCTTACTGCTTGGATTTCTTGTTCAGGTATATTTGGAAGTCCTCTCATGAACAGATTAAGTAGCTAACCTGTTGTAGGGCTGGAAAGATCTATTCAATTCATTACTCACATTTTTTCAGACAGTTTCATGTTGCTTAGTTTCTGGGTTTTTTGTGGTCCTAGGAAAGCAAGCAGTCTGCTGACTGAGTAGCTGCAACCTTAGTACTGAGATTTTTTTTTCCTTTTATGAAGCCGGCCCAATTCAAACAGACTGAAGAAGGCAAGGGAGGGGGCTGGAGAGATGGCTCAGAGGGTAAGAGCATTGATTGCTCTTCCAAAGGCCCTGAATTCAATTCCCAGCAACCACATGGTGGCTCACAACCATCTGTAATGAGGTCTGGTGCCCTCTTCTGGCCTGCAGGCATATACACAAAGAATATTGTATACATAATAAATACATAAAAAAGAAGGCAAGGGATTTAAGCCACCATAAGTGGCTAGCTAAATAAAAACTTCAGCTTTCAGCTTGGAGAGATGGCTCCACTGTTAAGAGCACTGGCTGCTCTTCCAGAGGGCCCAGGTGTGATTCCCAGCACCCACATAGCTCACAACTGTCTAACTCCAGTTCCAGAGGGTTCAATCCCTCTTTTAGCCTCTGTGGGCACCAGGCGCAAGTGTGCTACACAGACATACATGCAGGCAAAACACCCATACATATCAGATGCAGACCAACTGTCTACTGCTGTAGCTTACCCAGGAGATTAGTATTTCCTGGGGTTATAACAAAGAATGCCTTGGACCTTAGAGCTATGCTTATTGTGTTACTGCATTATCACTAAAGAGATCTCATGGTTGTAAACTGCAGGTTCCTGTGAATCCATATCTATACAGATAGATACATATGCATGTTAGACCCTTTAGCAGCCAGGCTTCATGGTTAACATTGTGATATCTGGCTAGGTGGTGGTGGTGCACGCCTTTAATCCCAGCACTCGGGAGGCAGAGGCAGGCGGATCTCTGTGAGTTCGAGGCCAGCCTGGTCTACAAGAGCTAGTTCCAGGACAGGCTCCAAAGCCACAGAGAAACCCTGTCTCAAAAAACAAAAAAAGAAAAACAAAAAAACCAAACCATTGTGATATCTAAGGATGTGACCAAGAAAAGTTTAAACAAAGGTTGAAATTACATTTCTAAAGTTTTTTCTTCTTCTTCTTTTGTGTGTGTGTCGGGGGGGGGGGGAGAGGAGTAGGACCCAAGGCCCTGTGCATGCTAAGCTTGTGCTCTGGCTCTGAGTTATACTCCCAGACCTTTATTTAGTTAAAAATGCCTTCATAGTAGCATGAAAATTTTTAACCTGTTTGGTCTCTTACAGAGAACAAGAGGAAAAGATGTTTTAAAAAGTATCACAGATAGGTGAGTTCATGAGTGCTAGTAAGCCAGGGCTACAATATACAATAGCAAGACGTGTGTGTGTGTGTGGGCATGGTTGCACACACATGGTTAAGTTTCAGCATTCTAGTACTTTGAGAGGCAGAAGCAAGTGGATCTCTGTGAGTTTGAGACTATCCTGGTCTAGTTAGTGTTCCAGGCCAGCCAGAGCTATATAATGAGATCTTGTCAGAGAGACAAAGAGAGAGGAGAGAGAAAAAAAGAGAGAGAGGACAGATAGATAGATAGATAGATAGATAGATAGATAGATAGATAGATAGATAGGTAGATAGGTAGATAGGTAGATAGTTATTCCTATAGCAAAGTAACTTAGACAAGTGCAATCAAGATTAGAACTCAGCATATGAGCAACAAGAAAGGTAAGTGATGGTTATACAAAGTACAGGACCCGCAGCTCGCATGAGTATTTTAGCACTTTTTTTGTTGTCTTTCGAGACAGGGTTTCTCTGTAGCTTTGCAGCCTGTCCTGGAGCTAGCTCTGTAGACCAGGCTGGTCTCGAACTCACAGAGATCCGCCTGCCTCTGCCTCCCGAGTGCTGGGATTAAAGGTGTGCACCACCACTGCCTGGGCTCTTTAGCACTTTATGCACCAGGTGAGCCTGTTGTTCATAAATGGTTGTTGCTGGACAATCAAGCTTGCTTTTTGCTAAGTGCTGCCCAGACTGTCCTTTATCCTATCATGTTATAGTCACAAGACCAGGGTAAATCAGGTGCTACATTTCCCAAAGGGAAGAACTGTAAGTGGCCATGTCATACTTACCAATGACAAAGCTTTACTTTCCATATGGAGAAAGCAAGCAAAATGATTTTTTTTTTCCTTTTGTGGGCTCAGCTATGTGTACAGCACCAAGTATTTGCTGCAGGTCATGGGTACTAGTGGTAGAAGTTTCTGATAGGAGTCTTTTATTTACCAGAATATGGGGTAGAACACAAGGCTGATGGCAAGTGTTACTATTTTTTATTATCATCTCAAGATTCATCTTATATAATAAATTGCTTTTTACATAGTGTCTTCTATTTGATTACTTTTTTAAAATTACACTTATTACGTGTATGTGTGTGGTAGCTTGTTCTACCCTGTACATGTGTATGTCAGAAAATAATTTGCAAGAGTTCAATTTTCTTTCCACCATGTGGTCCCAGGGACTGAACGAATATCATCAGGCTTAGTGGCAGCACCTTTATTCACCCAGTGAGCAATTTTTTTTTTTTTTTTGAGGCAGGGTCATATGTGTCCCTGCCTTGCCTGATAACTGGCTATGTAACGTAGCCTGGCTTCAGACCCAAGTGTGCTTGGATTACAGGCATATGTCATTTGGCATGACAGCTATTTTAAACACTGGGGATTCAGCAATAAAGAAGATGCACAAAGTCTGTTCCTCTCATTTTAAATGTATTTTTAAAAAAAGATATTAGAAAATATTCTTTAGGTGTGTGTCTGTCTGTGTGTTGCCTATGAAGGCCAGAAGAGAACACCCCTGAGGGAGCTGGAGGCACAGAGACGGTTGTAAGCCCTGCGAAGTGGATGCTGGGAACCAAACTCTTAACCATGGGGCTACCCTTTCAAAGCAGATACTGGGGTAGATAAGGTCACAAAGATTCAGACCGCGGTGGGTGCTGGTAGAGCTAGAGCAGCAGGGGTAGATAAGGTCACAAACAAACACTCAGACCGCGGTGGGTGCTGGTAGAGCTAGAGCAGCAGGAGAGGGAAAACTGGAAGAAAAGTCATCCGTGTCGCTCATCCAGGGAGCATTCCGAACATCCGTGGTAAACAATTTTAATATGAATGTACCCACGCAGTACATCGTGCCCTAAAGTAGAAATCATATGAACTACATGATTGCTGGATTCCACTTCCAGTAGCAGAAATGTCTTGGGAGTTTATTTTAGGAGTCTGGCACATCTCTGGATTTGGTTTTGTAAATAGCTAAAAGTCAACAACAACTGGAGATCCAGTCCTATAAATGGGAATGATATAAGTAAATATAATAATGTTAATATTTTATATATATGTTATTCATAAATATTACAACCTTCCACCTTACGGCGTGGTCATTCCAAACGAATAAACAGCATCTACACAGCAGTTATAATTAGTAAAACAAACGAGCCAAATTCTCCTTGAGGTTTTAGAATGGTTCTAAGAGTTTTAAAAATCAGCCACTCTTACAGGTTTGTAAAAAACAATCTTTTCCAACCCAACAACCTTAACGCCAGGCCCAGGGGATCCGACGCCTTCCCTTTGGCCTGCACCGACACAGCACTCAGCAGGTGGCAGCCTCCGACACGGAGCCCAAGCGTCCTGCCTGCTCCCCGAGTCCGCAAAGGCACGGTCCGGGACGGCGCACAACAGCATCCTAGCGTGGGTCGGACAGGTTTGGAGCCTGGGGCTGCTTTGAGGCCAAGACAAGGAAAGCGCCCGCACGTCTCTCCGTGGGCCGCACGCCAAGAGCGTAAGGGTCAGGAGGGGTCACGCACGGCGCGCGGAGCCTACTGGGAACGCCTTGCAAAATGGCGACTCCCAGTTTGCGCGGCCGCTTGGCGCGGTTTGCGAACCCAGGGAAACCTGTCCTGAAACCCAACAAGCCTCTTATCCTAGCTAACTCTGTCGGGAACAGACGCCGAGAGAAGGGCGGTGAGCACTGGGAGCGGGGGTGGCTGGGTAGGCGTGCGGGAGAGATATAAGGTCAGCCGGTGACTGAAGGTCCTCCAGTTCTTCCCTTCCAGAGGCGACCTGTATCACGGAGATGTCGATGATGATGGCTTGCTGGAAACAGAATGAATTCCGCGACGAGGCGTGCAGAAAAGAGATCCAGGACTTCTTCGATTGTTCTTCCAAAGCTCAGGTGACAGCTAGCCCCTAGGGTGCCTGCTTGGGAAGAGAAAGGGAAATCAAATGAATGGTTCCCACTGCCTTGAGCTAAGTTATGGAAGGAGATTCTCATTCATCTCACCCTCGCCAAAGTGAGAAAAGCTAAGTTTTGACGATAGTTGACCTTTTTTCGTTTGTTTTGTTTCGAGATGGGGTTTCTCTGTAGGTTTGCAGCCTGTCTTGGAACTAGCTCTGTAGACCAGGCTGGCCTCGAACTCAAAGAGATCCGTCTGCCTCTGCCTCACGAATGCTGGGATTAAAGGGACGATGGCTGATCTTAAACGAACTTGATAACCAAAATAATAGTTTCAGGTGACACAAGCATTTGTAGGTCCTAAATCCCCTTTTTGTTTCTTTGTTCATTCCGGGGTGTGGGGGCGTGTGGGGTGGGTGTAGGGGAAATGGGTGTGTGGTGTGTGTGTGTGTGTGTGTGTGTAAGTGCATGCATCTTCAAATATACAGGGGCATATGTGTGGAGGTCCTAAATCCCCTTTTTTTTCTTTCTTCATTCCGGGGTATGGATGTAAGTTCATGCGTGTTCGAATATGCAGGGACATATGTGTGGACACCAGTGTTGTGTGGTGGCCAGAGTTCACTGCCTGGAATTTTCCTCCATTTTTCTTCTACTGTATTCTTTGAGGCAGGGTCTCTTGGGGTCTGGAGTATTATAAAAATTTATGGGTCCAGGGCATAGTAAACTGAAGAACTGTTATTTTTATTTCTGTTGTGTTTTCAGGAAGCCAGGAAGATGAGGTCAATCCATGAGACTCTGGAGCAGTCTGAGAGTTTACCTCCCCACAAAATGACCAAGTTATTACAGAGATTTCCCAACAAATCTCACCTCAGCTGAAAATGGAGAGACATTTTAAATGAACTATCATTTCTGAATGCTATCCAGAGGCATGTTAGGGTTTTTGAAGAATAAAATGAGTCAAAGGACTTAATTTTGCTCTTGTGAATGAACCATGGCCATTTTTTCTCATGAGATACTCCCTCCTCATAGCCAACCCCCATCCCGAAGATGAACCTCTTGGCTTTTCCCAGCATTAGACAAGCACTGAACCACAGAGCTAACCCTTTCTTGAGCCCTGTACTCTAGACTTTGGAAGTGCTTTGTTTCCTGATATGCTCTTCTTTTTATTATTATTATTATTTTGTTTGTATTGGTTTGTTTTTTTGAGACAGGGTTTCTCTGTTTAGCACTGGCTGTCCTGGAAATTCTCTGCCCTCAAATAACTCAGAGATCTGCCTGCTTTTGCCTCCTAAGTGCTGGGATTAATGCATACTCCACTACTGCCTGGACCGGATATGCTCTTGAACAAGTATGGAGGCCTTTGTTGCCTTCCAAGTTCTTTACACCAGTTAGTGCTTTTGCTTTTAAATACAGATGTGGTGGTGAAATCCCTGTGTATGCAGAGCTTTTTTGCCTTCAGCTGAATTCAGTGAGTGCATACTTCAAGAATAGTCTGTCCAGCTGGGCAGTGGTGGCACACCTTTATTCCCAGCATTCAGGAGGCAGAGACAGGTGAGTCTCTGTGAATTTAAGGGTCTACAGAGTGAGTTCCAGGACAGCAAAGCTACACAGAGAAACCCTGTCTCAAAAAAATAAAATAGTCTGTCCAAAGTATTGCTGAAGAAAGTACATAAACTATGACACAGACGTCCTGTAGATATATTTTGATTTGTATAATTAAGAATAGTTTTTGGGAGGTAGAGAGATGGCTCAACATTTAAGGGTGCTTGCAACTTTTGCAGAGGATTGGCATTGGGTTCCACAGCAACCATAGTACCTCAACTGCCTATAACTGACTCCAGGAGACCTGACATCCTGTTCTGGAGCTTTCAAGTGCACTTACAGACAGATACACACGATAAAAACCTGTATGGTTGGTAGGCTGTTGTGTCACGCATCTTTAATACAAGCACTTGGGAGGCAGAGGCAGGTGGATCTCTGTGAATTCAAGGCCAGCCTTGTCTACAGAGTGAGTTCTAGGACAGACAAAGATACACAGAGAAACCCTGATTTGAAAAACTAAACAAGCAAACAAAATCAACCTGTATGGTGGTACATGCTGCCTTTTGTCTCAGGACTTAGGAGGCAGACAGATCTCTGACCAAGGCCATAAAAAACTTGTCTCAAAAATACAAAAAGATAAATCTTTTTTTAAAAGTTGCTTTAAAAAGTGCAAACATTGGGGCTGGAGAGATGATGGCTCAGTGGTCAAGAGCACTGGCTAAGCTTCCGCAGGACCCAGGTTCAATCCCCAGCACCCACATGGCAGCTCACAACTGTAACTCTAGTTCCAGGGAATCTGACATCCTCACACAAATGTGCAGACAAAACACCAATGCAGCACATAAAATAAAAATAAATGTTAAGGATGCAAACATCACCAAAGAATTAAATGTTCTTCCTGGTCTTGCTTAATTATCAATAAGCAGCGCTATGTTATAAACTTAATATTTACCTGGCTACAGTCCAAACTGAAGGTAAAATCTGTCCACACACACCCTCCTGGAACTATTTTCTCTTACTAAATAGTTGGGCAGAGCTGATTATCATCTATCTGTCCTAATAGCCCCTTGTCTTTCCACTAACCCTCTCACATTAGGTAGAGCTAAGATTCAGCAGAGAATTAACCTCATTGTAAGTTACTGGGTTTTTCTTCTATTTGTCTACTGCTTGCTGAAGGTATTTACTGTTCCCTAATAGTAGGAGTCATTGTGTAGGGTTTTACCTATGCTCTGCCTCCTCAGGCATAATCAAGCTAACCCTTTCCTTCTAGTTGATGGCATTAAATGTGGTCTAGTGTGATAATTACTGAAGTAAAGAGGGGTCTTTCCTCCGTGACCCTCAATAGCTACATTTTCCCATAATTGTGTATTCCGCTACAACTGCTTGGCTCTGCAAGCTGGATCTTTTAGTTATATTAAGAAATTCAGTTTTTGAGAATTTTAGATTAAGGAGTCTAAACCTAGGGTCAGTAGATTCTCAGTAGTGTGCTAAGAATTCTGTTAACTGGGATGAGGAGAAATACATCTAACCAAAGCTGAAATTTAGCATTTCAATCAAGGTTATAGGAAACAGTCGACAGTAGCATTAGTGTCCATATGAAATAATTTGGGGCGGGGGGGGGGGGGCTAGGCATAAAACCCAGGGACTTGTAAATGCTAGGTAAACATTATCAATTAATTAAATACTCTGCCCGGTCTTGGCGTTTACTGTACAAATAAACAGTACTATGTTACAAGTTTGTTTTATTAAAGTCTTTGTAGTTGTATTTAAACCTAATTAGTGTGTAATTCATAAACAATCAGGCGAGGTGGAGGGCACCCATGAACTTCCCTAGACTGATAAAAGGCTTACATCGCGCGCGCGCACACACACAGACACACACACACTAAAAATCTTTAGATTCAAAGGCAGTATGGAGGAAAAGGACAAGCTTTCTTTCCTGGGGCTCCCCCTTAGACTCTAGAAAGTGGCTGGATTTTAGGTTCTGGACTGCAACTCCCAGAAGGCGATGCGGGCTCAGGGCTATCCCGGGGTGTGACAATAACCTAGCCAATGGTTACTTGCACTATCCCCTGACAGCCTGAGATTCTCGACTTGAACGGCGGCTGTTTCTTCCTTGGGGACATTGTGGGCATCAAGTAACTGCTGGAATCTGTGGCTGTTTAGTATTCCTTTGGGAGCTGTGGGTGAGGGTAGGCTCGAGAAAACAGCAGGCAGTGCACACACGTGTCCCCTACACCCGCCCGTACCCGGTCCAGGCCCGGAGCACGCGAGGGCGGAAGTGGTGATGGCCGGCGCGGCCGGAAGTTCGGATCAGCTGATGGGGGAGGCGGCGCCGCAGCCGCCTAGAGGCCCTGGCCGCCCAGCGCTTCGTCCGGGCCTCGAGTCTCGCAGACTGGCCACAATCCCCGCTCGCACCTCGCTGTTGGGTGAGGCCTGTCCCGGCGTCCCTCCCAGGCCCGAGATCCTCGCCCGGCACGGCCGCCCTGAGCGCCCCAGCCACCCCCAGCCCCGGCTCGCCCCTCAGGCCCCGGGCCTCCCCTCTGTCCCCGGCCGGCGGCCCAGGCCCCGGATCCGCGGGGGGAGACCCGGCCCCGGGGGGTGCGGGCCCCATGGAGCTGATGTTCGCGGAGTGGGAGGACGGCGAGCGCTTCTCGTTCGAGGATTCCGACCGCTTTGAGGAGGATTCACTCTGTTCGTTCATCTCCGAGGCCGAGAGCCTTTGCCAGAACTGGCGAGGATGGCGCAAACAGTCAGCCGGGCCCAATTCTCCCACTGGAGGCGGTGGCGGAGGTGGCAGTGGCGGTACCAGAATGCGAGGTGAGGATGAGCGGAGAAAGGCTGCGAGGGGGAGGGAAGCAGGCAAACCCCGCTTGGGCCTTGCCTGGGAGCTGTCCGGACCGGGAGCTGTCCCAAGCTGAGAGCAGACTTCTGGACTCGCTTTTCTGGCCTTCCAGGGCTGGGGTGGCATCTTCACAGTAGAGAGACAGGATAGGCGAGGGGAGAAGAGAGGAGAAAGAGAGAAAGGGAAAGATGGGGAGGGAGGGAGAAAGGGGAGGACGAGAGAGAGAGAGAGAGAGAGAGAGAGAGAGAGAGAGAGAGAGAACCCGCCCGCGCTCATTCGCGCGCGCTCACGCAAGCTTGTGTTGTGGCAGAGAACATCCTGGGTTGGCCAGAAAGACCTTTTGTTATTCCTTTACGCCTTAGAGAGCGAATATGGGAAAATATCCCTTCTCTGTTTTAAGAATATTTAACGGAATTTGGCCTTTAGTAAGCCAGAAGGAGACAGGCAGAAGAGAATGTGGTTAGGCGTGAACCGTGCGAAAGTTACCACTTGAGGTGTGTCACTCTGTGGGGTGATGCGTTGGTTGCTTCGCTTCCAGGATGTTGCTCTCTCCTCCTAAGCTGCACCAAGAAAGGATTCCACCAAGAGGAAAGTGGAAGTGAACTTGCCAGTGAGAGGAGATGCCATAATTCATAGGATTAAACCAGAGGTTTGCTCCTGGCATTTGTCAGAAGCCAAGGCTGGGACCAGAGAGTGGGAGCCTTGGACTTCCTCTCTGAGGTCTGGGCAGGAGGGGGAACGATAATTATCTTGGAACTCTCCTCACGGAGCACCTTTTTTTTGTGTTTCATTCATTCTTGGTCTCCAGTAAAGTTATGGATTCGTGCTGTGAAGAATCTTGCTTTGTTAGAGGGAAAGGAGAGTGAAGACAGGGAAGCCTCTCAGGCTCAGGGATCATCACGTCTTTCCCTTGCTCTGCCCAAGGCAGTTTTTCTCTGGGCCTCAGGTCAGGCTGGCTTTCTTCCGTAGTTGAAAGGGTTAATTTATGTGTTCCAGCCAGGCTATTCCAAAAGACCTGTTCTGCAAGCTGTTGTGCAGGTGCCCCTTTAGGACGGAGACAGATTTGCCTGTGCCACTTTTTAGGAGTGGTAGTACCCAGCTTCAGTTGGAGAGATGCCACTTGTCTGCGTGCATATGCACACATAAACACAGGTGACAGGCAGCTCAGTGTGAATCTTTTGTGACCCTCTTGCTTCTTTCATATTTGAGAGTATGGATTGTCTGGGGGCTTCAAATTCTCTAACTTTGGGGGAAGCAAATGAAGGCATGGCAGTCAGGATTCTCAAATACTGAAGCCCTCCTGCATAGGTTAAAGTCTTTTCCCTTTTTCTTCCCTTTCTCCCTGCCTGCCTTCCTCCCGAGACAGGATCCGGCTGTACAGTCTATGCAGGTCTTGACCCCCCTGTCCACATCCTTTCAGACCTGGCCTGATATACCGTTTCTACCCCCATGCCTTCCTCAGCTACCTTCAGTTGCTTACTCAAAAAAGGCTTGTTGTTGTTTTTGAAAGGTTCTTTTCTGTTCTGTTATTTTTTTAAATCCATTTTCTAATACAGTTGTTTGCTGTGAGATCTGCAGCCTGTTATGCTGTTACTGCTTTTTCTTAAAACAGTGTAGAAAACTCTCAAGTGCTAACTACATCCTACTCCAGGTGATTTCAGGAGCAACAGCCAGGTGCCCTGGGATAACTATCTCCTCCTGGCTTCCAGGATGGGAAGTCAGTCTTCAGGTTCCAAGAGGCCCTGTAGGCTCTTCTGCTTCTTGAGATCCCTAAGTAATTATTCTGAGTTCTGGCTCATGTTTTCTCCTTAGATGGAGGCCTACAGTCATTTAGAGAAAAAGTGATAAGTAAAAAGGCAATCAGAGGTGAATGGCAGTGACACAGTACAATGTAATGTGAACCTAAATGGAGGGTGTGGGAAATTCGGTGCTGAAGCCTGTGAGAGTCCTAGAACACACCTGTCTGGCTTGGAGTTTCCTAGACCTCTCCCTGCTATCTACTGTTCTGCTCCTGAGGTGGCCAGCTGACTGTGTGTGGCTGGAGACTGCCCAGCTCCCCTCTCTCGAAAGGAGTTTTAAGGGTTCTTATACCCTGACAAGAAGGGGGTGGGTTGGTTGGAGAGATGGCTCAGAGGCTAAGAGCGCTTGCTCCTCTTGCAGAGGACCTTCATTCAATTCCCAGCACCTATGTGGGATGGCTCACGACCCTGTAACTCCTGACTTCTGGTCTGCATCGACTCCTTCACGCATATGCACAAGCCCACATACAGACACACGATTTAAAAAAATAAAATATAGAGTATGGTGATGTACTCCTTTAATCCCAGAACTCAGGAGGCAGAGGCAGGGGATTTCCAAGTTTGAGGCCAGCCTGGTCCAGAGCAAGTTCCAGGACAGCCAAAGCCACACAGAGAAACCCTGTCTTGAAAACAGAAACAAATAAAACCCCAAAAGATAAAAAACAAAAAAGCCCTCAAAATACATATTTCTAAGAAGATGGTGTGTGTACACAGGTACCCAGGGTGTGGTACTGGTACCAAGTAATTATAGCCCTTTCTCTTCCACCACTCCGACCTTTGTTTTGGAAGATGGGTTGGTGATCCCATTGGTGGAGCTGTCAGCAAAGCAGGTGGCGTTTCACATCCCATTTGAAGTGGTGGAGAAAGTTTATCCTCCAGTGCCTGAACAACTCCAACTTCGAATTGCTTTCTGGAGCTTCCCTGAAAATGAAGAGGACATTCGGTGAGTCCAGAGAACTGATAATGGGCATTGGAGTTGTGGTAGCTCAGACTGGCCGCTGGGATTTCTGCAGAACAAAAGAGATACTGTAGTTGGAACTGCTAAGAGGAAGATAAGGGAAAGGGGAGTGCCTGGGATTTCCCCCAAGGAGTGGTAAGGGAGAGAGTTGTCTAGGACTTGGTGGTCTCTCAGTGTCTGAGGAAGGTTATTTGTTGGGTGGTGGCCATGACCTCTTCTTCCTGCAGTCTGTATTCATGCCTCGCCAATGGCAGTGCAGATGAGTTCCAGCGAGGGGATCAGCTGTTCCGCATGAGGGCTGTGAAAGACCCACTGCAGATAGGTAAGGTTCCACATGCCTTGTGCTAACCTTGTTCCTCTCATCACTGATCTTTGCGGTCGGGCATGGTTACGTGTGTCTTTAATCCCAGCACTCAGGAAACAGAGGCAAAATTCAAAGCAAACAAACATACAGAACATGTGGAATTAACTGTGTAAGTGTGTGGCAGGGTTAAATGAGGTCAGAGACTCTGGTCTCGGCAGCTACTTCTGATCACACCCTTATTTCTCCCTAGGCTTCCATCTGAGTGCTACAGTGGTGCCACCGCAGATGGTCCCTCCCAAAGGGGCCTACAATGTGGCTGTGATGTTTGATCGCTGCCGGGTCACTTCCTGTAGCTGTACCTGTGGGGCTGGGGCCAAATGGTGCACCCATGTCGTGGCACTCTGTCTCTTCCGCATTCACAACGTGAGGCCCTCCCAATTTATCCTGGCCCTATCCTACGCTCCATTCCCCCCTTCTCTGCTGCATGCCTGGCCACAATGTGAGCCCCTTTACCTCCCCTCTGCCCACCTCTGTCCAGCTCTAGCTCCTAAACCTTTTCTCAGGCACTCCTATCTCTCTTTGCTCTTTCAGGCTTCTGCTGTCTGTTTGCGGGCTCCAGTCTCAGAGTCCCTGTCTCGGCTACAAAGGGACCAGCTTCAGAAATTCGCTCAGTATCTTATCAGTGAGCTCCCTCAGCAGGTGGGTGAGGTTGGCACATCTTCCCACTGCTGGCTTTCAGGCTTCGTATCAGCCTTCTCGTTAGGCTCAGCCCTCTTGATTCACATGTGCCTTGTTCTCTTTGCCTTTGTCCCTGTTCCCTCAGATACTCCCTACAGCTCAGCGTCTCCTCGATGAACTCCTCTCCTCCCAGTCAACAGCCATCAACACAGTGTGTGGAGCTCCCGGTGAGTGTGGAGAGAAAGTGAGCACAGAGCATTACTTACAAAAGGCTCCTTGTTGTTAGGTGAATGAGTCCTTATCAGTAGGTGACTGCTTCCCTGTCATTCCCAGACCCTACAGCAGGGCCCTCAGCTTCAGACCAGAGCACATGGTATCTGGATGAGTCCACGCTCACCGACAACATAAAGAAGACGCTGCACAAGTTCTGTGGCCCATCCCCTGTGGTCTTCAGGTAAGTCGGATCTCTGCATACTGAATCTGTAGGTACTTCCTCGGGCCACTGAGAGATCTCTGCTCTGTTAATGCTGGTGTCTTCCCACCTTCTCATCCTCCGTTGGCACGGTACCTGCACGCAGGTGTCAGGGATAAATCATGTTTGATGATGACTGTGGGTACTCAGAGTGCTTTCTGAGCTGGGTGGAGTCAGTGGTTTTTTTTTTTTTCTGCTTTGGGCGATCATACTGATGCAGATGCAGAGAAAGGTCAAAAATTTTGTCTCAGGTGTCCTTCCCCACTCTACTCCACATTTTGGGTCAGGATTCCCTTTAGATCAAAGCCCTACTCTGTTGTAGCACCATTCATTCAGCCCTACTGAATCATCATCCTCTGTGTTCATTTCACAGTGATGTAAACTCTATGTATCTGTCTTCCACGGAACCTCCTGCTGCTGCTGAATGGGCATGTCTGTTGCGCCCCCTGAGGGGCCGAGAGCCTGAGGGTGTCTGGAACCTGCTCAGCATTGTTCGAGAAATGTTCAAGCGGAGGGACAGCAATGCTGCCCCCTTGCTGGAAATCCTCACTGACCAGTGCCTCACCTATGAACAGGTAACACCACAGGACTGGGAGCTGTGTGGTAGTTTCTTTTTTTCCCTTCTCTTATCTTAGTCTCCTTTTTTTGACAGGAACTTGGAGGAGGGGAGGGACTTCTTTCATCTTCTACCTCACAGTTCTCTTTGTCTCCAGATAACAGGCTGGTGGTACAGTGTGCGTACCTCAGCTTCACACAGCAGTGCCAGTGGTCACACAGGCCGTAGCAATGGCCAGTCAGAGGTAGCAGCCCATGCATGTGCAAGTATGTGTGATGAGATGGTCACACTCTGGAGGCTAGCTGTGCTGGACCCTGCCCTCAGCCCTCAGCGGTGAGTCTTCCCCAGGATCACCACATTCTGACAAGGCCAGCCCGGGCCAGCCTGGACACTGATCTCCTTGAATATGGGGATTTCTCTCATCTGGAGAAATGGGACGAGCTTAGCACTGGGGTTACCAGAGATTTGTGAGTCCTGTTTCTGACAGGCTTTCTTCTTCCCCTGCAGTCTCTCCCCACGGTACCCTTCTCTATGCCTTTCTATCTTACCTCCTCCTCTTCACTCGCAGTGCAGACTGCTTGTCATCCCTCTAGTAGCCTCCTGCTCTTTGTTTCCACAGCCGCCGGGAACTGTGTGCACAGCTGCGCCAGTGGCAACTGAAGGTGATTGAGAATGTCAAGCGGGGACAGCACAAGAAGACCCTGGAGAAGCTCTTCCCTGGCTTCCGGCCAGCAGTGGAGGCCTGCTACTTTAACTGGGAAGAGGCCTACCCCCTTCCTGGTGTTACCTACAGTGGCACTGACCGGAAGCTAGCCCTGTGCTGGGCCCGGGCCCTGCCTGCTAGGCCAGGAGCCCCTCGATCTGGGTGCCTGGAAGAGTCCCGACCCCGACCTCTTCCTACTGAGCCAGCTGTGAGGCCCAAGGAACCTGGGGCTAAACGCAAAGGATTGGGTGAGGGGGTCTCCTCACAGCGGGGTCCCCGCCGCCTCTCTACTGAAGGAGGAGATAAGGCTCTGCATAAAATGGGTCCAGGTGGGGGTAAGGCCAAGATACTGGGTGGGACTGGCAGTGGGGGCAAGAGCTCAGCAGGCAGTGGGAGCAAACGGCGGCTAAGCAGTGAAGACAGCTCCCTGGAACCAGACCTGGCAGAGATGAGCCTGGATGATAGCAGCCTGGCCCTGGGTGCAGAGGCCAGCACCTTTGGTGGATTTCCTGAGAGTCCTCCACCCTGTCCTCCGCCAGTTGGCTCCCGAGGACCTTCCACCTTCCTTCCTGAGCCCCCAGATACTTACGAGGAAGATGCGGGTGTATACTTTTCAGAAGGACCTGAGCCTCCCACAGCCTCTACTGACCACCCTAGCCTGCTGCCTGGGGAGGTCTGTACTCGAGATGACCTCCCTTCCACAGACGACAGTGGTAGTGGGCTCCACAAAACCAAAGAAGCGGCTCCTACAGTTGGAGAAGATGATGATGACTACCAAGCATATTACCTGAATGCTCAGGATGGGGCTGGAGGCGAGGAGGGGAAGGCCGAGGGTGGGACTGGGGAGGAACACGATCTGTTTGCTGGGTTGAAGCCACTGGAACAGGAGAGCCGAATGGAGGTAAGGGGACTGAAGGGGGGGGTTCCTTTGGAATCACTAAGAGGCCCAGTGGCTCTAGCTGGAAGGGTCAAGAGAAGTAGATGACTGTTAGCATTTGTAGGCTGTTCTAATTGGCATCCTGGTCTGCAGTCTGTCCTCTATGCTGCTTCCACATTGATGCTTTTCTGGATAGTTTTCAGATACTGTGTCAGTGTATTACTTAAAAGTCTTCAGTGGTTGCTTGCTGCCCTTAGAATAAAGATGAAGGTCCTTGGCATGACTGTGGGGCTCCACTCTGTCTGATCTTTGCCAGTTTCTCCAGTGTTGACTTTGTCTTTCATCCTCTGTGTAGTTCACTTATTCCTGGAGCTTACCACGCTCTCTCTTGCCTATATACTTAGGTCCAAATTGGCCTTTCTGCCTGGAATTCTCTTCTCACAAGGCTTGGTTAGCTCTTGTTCCTTCTTTAGGTCTTAGAGACCTTAAAGATAGGGACATAAAGTTGATGAACTCAGAATCCCCTCCCTGCCAGCTGGTGTGGTGGCAAATGCCTATGATCTCAGCACTTGGGAGGTTGAGACAGGAGAATCTCCAGTTGGAGGCATTTTGAGCTACATGGTGAGATCCTGGCTCAGATAAAATAAAACAGACTTTGTCTTCTGAGAAGTCTCCTTCTGAGCTTCCCACAGCCTTTGCCGACTCCCCTAGCCTACTGTACCTGAGTTGACCCCTGTCACAAATAAGAGTAGCAGTGCACCGATGTCCTGAGTGCCCTTTCTCAGCAATACTTGTTACCACATAATCTTGAATGTTGGTGTTGTCTGTAAGCAGACTGAACTCGTATGGTATGCCCAGGATAAGCATGGAACCAGTGCTGTAGGAATATGTACTACATAGTCAGGTGTGATGTTCTCCAAAGGAAGCCTTCAGTCTTTTGGTCCTATGTTCTGTAGGTGTTATTTGCCTGTGCTGAGGCCCTTCATGCCCATGGTTACAGCAATGAGGCCTCCCGTCTCACTGTGGAACTTGCTCAGGACCTGCTAGCCAACCCACCTGACCTCAAGGTAGAGCCGCCCCCTGCCAAGGTGAGAGAGACCTCCTTCCTCTACTTTCCTGACCCCACTTACTCCTGTTCCTGTTCCCCACCCCAAGTGAGAGCCTCCTTCTACTTCCACTGAGGTGAATCAGACTCATTTGTCCAACTCTTTGCACTTCCATTTAGGGCAAGAAAAACAAGGTATCCACAAGCCGTCAGACCTGGGTGGCTACCAACACCCTTACCAAGGCAGCTTTCCTATTGACAGTGCTAAGTGAGCGCCCCGAGCACCACAACCTGGCCTTCCGAGTTGGCATGTTTGCCTTGGAGCTACAGCGGCCCCCTGCTTCTACCAAGGCCTTGGAGGTCAGAGGTTCCATTCGAGTCTTCTCCTTAATCATTGCAGATTCTTACACCTTGACCTCCATTGAGGTATAGGTGGTCTGAGTTCCTTCCTGTACTTTCAGGTAAAGTTGGCATATCAGGAATCTGAGGTGGCTGCTCTGCTCAAGAAGATCCCTCTGGGTCCCAGTGAAATGAGTGCCATGCGGTGCCGGGCAGAAGAACTTCGGGAGGGCACACTCTGTGACTATCGGCCTGTGTTACCTCTCATGTTGGCCAGCTTCATTTTTGATGTTCTCTGTGCTCCAGGTATAGTGCCTGCCCCTACAGTAAGTGGAGAACTTGGGGGGAGAAGGGTAGTTGTGTTGTTTTTTTTAAAGGAAAACCAAGATCTCTAAGACTCTGGCTGAGTCATCTTTAGGACCCATCGGGCAGCTTCATGGGTAGGTCTTGAATGGTGTAGGTCCTGGATTTCTTTGCATTCTTTCCTATGGTACTTTTGTTTGTCTGACTTAACCCAATTTTCATCTAGTGGTTTCTCCCACGGGATCCCGGCCCCCAAGTCGCAACTGGTGTAACGAGATGCCTGGAGATGAGGAGCTGGGATTTGAAGCTGCAGTTGCTGCCTTGGGTACGTGTCTTGTCTTGCGCATGCCCATGCTCTTGTCTTGAGCAAAGCCTGGATCAGGCCTTGAGGAGTTGCAGTGGGAAAGTCAAGATGGCATGTGAACCAACTACTTAGTTCTCATGACACAGTCAGTAATGTAGAGCAGGGGCTAGAGAGAGATGGCTCAGCACCTACTGCTTTTCTAGAGGACCCAGGTTCAGTTCCCAACACCCCCATGATGGTTCACAACCATCTGAAACTACATTTCCCAAGGGATAAAATGTTCTCTCTTGTGGCTTCCATGGGCTTTGCAAGTACATGGTACACATGCACATAGGCAAAACACACACAGAAATAAAGATAAATAAAACTTAAATATGTGCTATATATGGTGGGTGTTTAAAACACAACAAAATAATAATCTAAAGAAAGGTCTCAGGGAGGTGACAGAATATATAATGTAGGTTAAAAGATCAGGAAGTTTTAGACAGGAAATTGTCAGTTTTTTTGTTTTTTTTTTTGTTTTTTTTTTAAAGATTTATTTATTTATTATGTACACAGTATTCAGCCTCCATGTATGCCCGCACGCCAGAAGAGGGCACCAGATCTCATTACAGATGGTTGTGAGCCACCATGTGGTTGTTGGGAATTGAACTCAGGACCTCTGGAAGAGCAGTCGGTACTCTTAACCTCTGAGCCATCTCTCCAGCCCCCGAAATTGTCAGTTTTAATACCAGACTCAATGGTTATGCCTGCAATCCCAGTACTTGGGAGGTGGAGGCAGGAGGCTCAGGAGTCCATTTCATCGTTGTCTACATAGCATGTTTGAGGCCAGTGTGAGCTACACGAGATAATGTAGCAAGCAAGCAAGCACTTGGATGTGCCTGGCTGTGGTGGCGTACACCTTTTAGTCCTGTGGAGTAGAAGAGGTTACAAATGTCTTGTGAAGCAGACAGAGCTAAGGCTGTATACATGATAAGCAGTGGGAACCTTTTTCTCATGAGCTGGTGGCTGGCTCTGGCTTGTATGCTTTTGCTGTCTTTGGAGCCATGAGCACTCCTCATCCTCTCACAGGCATGAAGACAACTGTGAGTGAGGCAGAGCACCCCCTCCTATGTGAAGGCACACGCCGGGAGAAGGGGGACCTGGCCTTAGCACTCATGATCACTTACAAGGACGACCAGGCCAAGCTCAAGAAGGTAAGAGACTGAGGTACTGGGTTTTTGCCAGGCAGCGAGTGAGCAAAATGTCACTATCTTTCTCAGAAGTTTCCAGTACAATGACAAAAGTACTGGTTTGCCTGTAGGAGGTAAGTAGAGACTCCTGGAGACTTCTCATAAAGAACAAGAGACCAATGGTTCTTATAGGTATGCTTGGGCATGAGGTGGAAGAAGAGAAGCAGAGAGCATAAAGTCAATCATTCATTTATTTCAATATTTATTGAATATCAGTATATTCAGTCCTCAGGTAAGTGTTATGGAAGATTCCGAGACATGTAAGCTGGGAGGTTATCCTGTAGTTACAACTGGGGAAGACTTACTGAGGAGGGAGCGTTAGGCTGCTTCAAGAAGAAGGGAAGATAATAGACTTTAGGAAATAAAGGACGTCATGTTACTGCTTGTCTCTCCTTCAGATCTTAGACAAACTCTTGGACCGAGAAAGCCAGACACACAAGCCACAGACACTGAGTTCTTTCTACTCATCTAGCCGTCCAGCCACAGCCAACCAGAGATCTCCTTCAAAGCATGGGGCTCCATCTGCCCCTGGGGCCCTGCAACCTCTGACTTCAGGCTCTACAGGTCCTGCTCAGCCAGGAAATGTGGCAGGGGCTGGGCCAGGTTCCACTGAGGGCTTCACAGAGAATAATATGCCTGGTGAGGTGGGGGCACTGGGAAGGGAGGAGGGCGGTGAGTGGTCATGTTGTTACACCCTTTCCTGGGCTCATCCCAGTATCCTATTTTCTTACTCAGAAAGCTCCCCACATTCCCCCTGTGAGGGTCTCCCTCCTGAGGCAGCTTTGACTCCACGGTCTGAGGGGAAGGTTCCTAGCCGTCTAGCTCTTGGCAGTCGTGGAGCCTACAATGGTCGAGGTTGGGGGTCCCCAGGGCGGCCCAAAAAGAAGCATACAGGTACGACAACCTATGGGATGGCACAGAGGGAAGGCTGGTCCTGAAGGCTGGAGACTGACTTCAGGTACTCCTGATTTCTGAGACTGATTCATTTTGGGGGTACTAGGCATGGCCAGCATTGACAGCAGCGCCCCTGAAACTACATCGGACAGCTCTCCTACCTTAAGCCGAAGGCCACTTCGAGGGGGCTGGGCCCCTACTTCCTGGGGTCGAGGACAAGACAGTGACAGCATTAGCAGCTCTTCCTCAGACTCCCTGGGTTCCTCATCCTCTAGTGGAAGTCGCCGGGCTAGTGCCAGTGGAGGGGCCCGGGCAAAGACAGTTGAAGTTGGCAGGTCAGTAGGGAGAAATACCTATCTCTCTAATCTTGCACTTTCTCAAAACCAATTCCTATTGTGACCCAGCTGTTGTCCCCTAACAGCCCTACTTACCCAGGTCTCTCCTAACCTACTTGGACGCTATTTTGAAGAAACTCCAACCCTGTCAATAACCCATTGCTCCATCAGGTGTTACAAGGGCCGTCGCCCGGAGAGTCATGCCCCCCACGTACCCAATCAGCCATCAGAGGCAGCTGCACACTTCTACTTCGAATTGGCAAAGACAGTTCTGATCAAGGCAGGGGGCAACAGCAGCACTTCTATTTTCACACATCCATCTTCCTCAGGAGGCCACCAGGGTCCTCATCGCAACCTGCACCTTTGCGCCTTTGAGATTGGGCTTTATGCCCTTGGCCTACACAATTTTGTTTCTCCTAACTGGCTCTCTCGTACCTATTCTTCCCATGTATCCTGGATTACAGGTAAGTCCAATGTCCTGATTTGCATACAGGATGGAGATGATTTGGAAGCAAGGGTCTTGTCTTTGTGACATTGCTGATCTGATGTAAGATATCATCCCCAGACCTCCAATGGGGCCCACTTTG
The DNA here is from genome assembly GCF_000317375.1 of Microtus ochrogaster. Lineage (NCBI taxonomy): Eukaryota > Metazoa > Chordata > Mammalia > Rodentia > Cricetidae > Microtus > Microtus ochrogaster. Next base: position 1,875,220 of record NW_004949119.1, read on the forward strand.
CTCCTTTTTCTTTTCCCTAAAGGGCAGGCAATGGAGATTGGCAGTGCAGCCCTGACTATACTGGTAGAATGCTGGGATGGGCACCTGACACCCCCTGAGGTTGCATCACTGGCTGATAGAGCATCACGGGCACGAGACTCCAACATGGTGAGGGCAGCGGCAGAGCTGGCTCTAAGCTGCCTGCCTCATGCCCATGCACTGAACCCCAATGAAATTCAACGAGCCTTGGTGCAGTGCAAGGAACAGGTACTTCTGCTCTCAGCTGTCTGCGCACGGGGAAACTTAAGGGCTCAGCATTTCTTCTGTCAAAATTGTGTGTGTGAGAAGGTCAGAGGACAGCTTTTTCCTTAGACCTTGTGGGTTCTAGGAATCACTCAAGTTGTAAGGCTTGACAGCAAGTGCCTTTACCTACTAGCTATCCTGACAGCAAGTGCCTTTACCTACTAGCTATCCTGACAGCAAGTGCCTTTACCTACTAGCTATC